>NC_056747.1:1314883214-1314905714 GCF_019279795.1 Protopterus annectens | reverse complement strand
ATACCATTACTTCCATTAATGAAGTTAACATTGCGTATTCAAAGATTAAGTATATTTTACATGACAATTTAATGCAAGGAGCCATCAATGAAAAATTATTTAACTTTTTATTTGTGAATAAACCAGTAACCCCCACAATGTTCGGAATTCCGAAAGTACATAAAGGGTTGAACCCTTTGAAGTTTAGGCCGATTGTGGCTGGGGGGGGGAGTATCACAGAACCTCTAGGCAAGTTCATTGACATTTCTTTGAAGAAAATAGTTAAATCTTTAAAATATGTGTGTAAAAATTCTTGGGAATTTTTAAAAAATGTTAAAATGGAGCTATATGAACAAACTAAATATTTAGTGACTATTGATGCTGTTGAACTCTTCCCAAGCATTCCACATTTAGAAGGTTTAGGGTTATTTAATGAATTTTTGGTTACATCAGGTGAATTTAGTGCAAATGTTATCAGATTGATGGTTGAGTTCATGGAGTTGATTTTGAATAACAACTACATATTTTTTTAACGGTGAATTGTTTAAGCAAAAGAAAGGTGTGGCGATGGGCACTCCTTGTGCCTCGGCTTACGCCAATATTGTATTGCACATGTGGGAAATGAAATATGTATTTGCCTCGACTTGGGCTAAGAACATAATCCACTATCAGCATTTTTTGGATGATATTTGTGTATTTTGGAATGGTTCCTTACAAGAATTTAAGGATTTCTTTGAGTACATTAATGAGACAACAGACTTTTTATGATTCACTTACAGTATTAGTGATAGTACAGTTAATTATTTAGATGTACTGCTTATGAAGAATTCAGACATAGGGGGTTTTCAATCAACTATCTATAGGAAGCCTTCCTTTTCGAACTCATATCTCCATTTTGATAGTGGACATCCCCTAACACAAAAAAGAGGGATTTTGAAAGGCCAACTAATCAGAGCAGCAAGGATGTGTAGTACTGCAGAATTATTTTTGAAAGAAACTCAGATTTTACAACAAATGTTTTTGGAAAGAAATTATCCTAAGAGTTTATATGAAAAAATTTTGGAAGAAATTAATAATTTAAGAAAAGACAGATACACACCACTGTTGGGCAAAGGTCTTGATTTTCCCACAAACTTGAACACTAATGAAGAAAAAGAATCCCACAATACATTAGTCCACACCTTTAATAATGATTCAACAAGATTCAGAGAATTAATTATAAAGTATTGGCCTGTTTTAAAATCAAATGATGAAATTAGGAATTTTACAGCGGCACAACCTAATTTCATTAACACTAGAAATATTAACTTAAAAGGCTTGTTTGAGAGGCAGGATATAATGGCTGCCCTCACCCACAAACCCAAAGTGGGAACATTCAAATGTGGAGCTTGTAAGCAATGTCCATACATCTACAATGACAGTTTTTATTACATTGCTTCTAGAAATTTTAAAATAATTCCTATGAATTATTATAATTGTGCCACAAAAGGTTTAGTATATTTAGGACTCTGTACAAGCTGCTCTGGATTCTACGTTGGGAAGACAGAAAGAACACTTCGTAAAAGGGTTTATGAACACTTATATGAAATCAATATTAAGAAAGAATCAAATGCATTTTACAAGCATTCTTTAGTGTGTTCAACCATGTCCTTAAAGTTTTTGGTATTAGAGCAAGTGTTACAGAACCGTAGAGGTGGTGAATGGGAAGCTTCATTAGAATATAAAGAATTATTGTGGCAGATCAAGTTAAATGCGACAAAATCCCCAGGAATGAATGATGCAATTAGTATTAAAAGTGTTTTAAAAATTAGACGGGCTAGGTTATAACAATATTTATGCTTTATTGTTGGAATTATTTCATATTTAATATTTAACACTTAATATTTAAATATTTAAATATTTAATTTATTACATATTTATTGATCAAGTTTTTAGTAAATGAATTTTAGAACGTTAATGAAGTTATAACAGTCCCAAATATTACATGGACATGGGGTATCAAGTATGGTTTTTAGTTTAACTTTTCTTGCCTACTTTTGTTGCCTATTTAGTTAAATAAGACATTTTTGTATTACAAGCCCATTTTTTATATTAATTTTTTATATTAATTTTACATTAATTTAATACACCCAGATGTTATATTATTTCATATACTAATTTTTTAAGGTTAGCAGCTTAGCTGAATTTATGTTTGGTTTACATTAGTAAGGTGTGGCATGTTACAGGTTTTTTAATACACAGTTTTAATGTACATTTTGTGATATTCTGAAGTACTTCTTTCAAGAACACCTTTTACAAAGGATGTTTATGATTTTTATGATTTTTAAAACAATGTATTCATTTTCAAGCAATAATTGATTCATTTCTAATAACATGGATTATTTTCTTTACATTTAGGAGGCATTCAAAAAATTGATGTGGTCATTTCGACTCATAGGCACATAATTAATTTGCACTAGTGGATATTAGGATAGTAGATGAAGTTTTGTTTAATCTATGTATTTCAAATTAAGATTATTGAAAATGTGTAGATCAAGTTTTTCATTAATCACACAAGGTTTTTATTTAATAGTTTAATAATATTTTGGTAATAGGTTGCAACATAATCTTACAAAGCACTTGCACTTTAAAAAGTAACTAATACGGTTGTAATTGCTATAAGCCAATTAAGGTTTTTTAATTAACTGTATTTTTTAATTGATTGTATTATATAAATCTGTGCACATCCGTTTGATAATTTGTCTTGATAAAGCCTGATATTTATCAGGCGAAAGCGCTTGGCTTATTGTTTTTAGGAGAGATTTCGTATCGAAATAAAGTGGTGGATTATTTGGCTGTGTCCATTGTCGTGGTTTATACTAGTTCCTGGTTTTTTTGTGCTTGAATAAATATAGCTAACCTAATATATATATATATATATATATATATATATATATTTTTTTTTAATATAACAATATTTTAGTACAACCGAACCATAGCTAAAAAAGTACTAACATTAGTGGATTTGCAACACAACTTTATATAACATTAAATAAAATGAGAAAATGCACAGATATTCATTGTATTCTTTGATATCTGTATTTCTAGAAGATACACACATAGTGCTTTTACTGCTAAAAATCATCTGATCAGGAAAACATGGCTCTCATATGTGCATGATTTCTGCAGTGTCTCCCTGATTTTGCTTCATGGTTTTGACCTGTCCTTAAGAACATTTTTGATTTTCTGAATATCACTGAAGATAGTGAGTCAGTAAAGACATAGATTGAATTTTCATTCTTACTGTCCTTTAGAAAATACATGTTAACACAAAATGCATTGTTCTATTAACTTAATGATCATAATTTCGGGCCTTTGTCCCTCTGTATTTTTTACCTTGTCCCTTCTTTTTTAAACATCTTTATTAAAATTTCACTTAACACAAAGGCACATACATTAGAAAAGAAAATGAACCATATTAACATTTGTCATATTCATGCATCATACATTACATATGTGCTTTCTTTCTTTTTAACAAATGTTCGCTCTAATTTTATAAAATTGTTTAATTCTTGCCTTCCCTTAAACTTCCTCCTGAACATTATTCTGTATATATTATTCCAACAAATTCTATGTATTTCTCTATCATTTATTCCCTCTCCTTTGTAAAGATTCTACCTCTAGTTCTTTTATCTCCTTTAAAATATTCCATACTTCAATTACAGTTGATTTAGATTTTGACTTCCATTTTCTAGTAATTGCTTTTCTGTTGTCAATAGCATTATATTTATTAAGGGCTTACTATTGATAGGAAATTCAGATCCTGTGTCCCAGCTCAAAAAAACAATTTCCTTAATTATAGCAATTTATTCCCCAAACATTTCTGACAGAATACTTTGTATGGAATTTTAAATATCTGCAACTTGCTTAACTCGCAAATAAATGTGAACTCAATTACCTCTCTATCTTTTACATCACACATCCATCATTTGCTATCTACCTTAATAAAATGTTTCTGAAGACTGTTTGGGGTATAACAATTCATATGCAAATACTTCCTAACAGAAATACTAAACCTTCTGGACTTTGCCTCATGCATAAGAGCCATACACATGCCGTTGCCCATTGTTCCTTTGTAAATTGCCTTTCCTGTCACTTGTCAACCTTTTCTAACCATGTATGATTGATTTTTCAGTACTATGCAATATTTTATATGACCTGCTACTGGCCTACTACTTATTCCTTTTTAACAGCAGCTTCTGCTCAAGGATTGACGAAAAACAATATCAGAACTGTTTTTTCACTTTGCTCTACCTTATGCCTTTCTCTTTGCCTAATTCTGATATCAATCCATGACAGTGAAGGCAGTCTCTAACCTGCAACGCAAACGTCTACTTTATCTCATCCTACTGTATTACCTTTCACTCTCTAGTTCTTTGTTTTCTATACCTCAGGTCCTTTACAATTTTATCAAGTAAATTATAGTCCCATCTTGCCTAGTTTCTATAGTCCTACTTGCAGCCACCCCCAATGGCAAAATCTCCTTTCTCTCCTTTCTTCATTCTTGTCTTGGCTTAGTTTTTAAAATACCTTCTGCAATTTTACAAATTTAACATTCTGTATGACTGTTACTGCTCTCCTTAAGGGTCTGCATCCAAATCTGACTCTCTTATTATTTTTTGAACTTCCCCACTGTTCCATCATCATCTGTTTTCACTAAGATTTATAACCTTCTGCTTGTGTTACGTATATAAACCTTAAGTGTGCAGCTCTAAAATATCAATTCAAATTAGATAATCCTTAACCATCTTGTTATCTGGGGATGATTAACTTCTCCCACTTAGCTCTTGTCCTCTTAATCTCGCAAATAAATTCATTCAGCTGTTTTATTTTCCACAGTGCCTCATCTGGTTCATCTGGTTGATAAAAATATGCTTGACCTTAATCTCTAGACCTAAAGGTTCTGTAAATATTCTGCTGCTTACACATACTATATATATATATATATATATATATATATATATATATATATATATATATAGATAGATAGATAGATATAGATATTAATAATCAATAGCTTCCAGTTTCTAAGTTTTTGTACAATATTTTGTTTAATCTCTTCCCACATATCCTAAGTTGCCATAACATATTTTTTTTATAAAATCCATACAGATAAATGCTGCATCTTATAATATCCCACATAAATATGGATATTGTTGAGCAGTTCAAATGTGGGTACATAGTCTGCTGCTATAGCCTGTTTTATCTTTTAATATATATTCCAAAATGACTTGATATGGTCTCAAAATATTCATTAACATTGGCATGTCCTTTTCTGGATTTCCCAAGTACAAAATAATGGCATCTGCAAATAAAGCTAACGTTTCTTGATTACCGTGTCAGTTATATATTTGAATTTTGAGTCCTTTAGTTTCTTTGCCAATGACTCTAAATAAAAAGCAAATAGCAAAGAGGAAATTGGACAACTCTGCATGATTCCTATTGCAATGCAGCTTGTCAGAGAGGAGTCCTCTCACCTTAATTCTTGACTGAGGCCCTTCATATAACCTCCTAGTTAATCCTATTGTCCAGGTCCCCTTCAATAAACACATCACACCAAATGACATTTGATGACCTTTATTAAACTTCCATAACATAGCTTTGGTCACCAAATTAATTACAATTGGACATAGTATAGTTGATTCTAAACACAGCATAAACATCCTTGTAATGTTAGTCAGCACAGCATACCTGCTCATCCTGCCCAGTAAGCAGCGTCCATACCTTTGCTTGCTTACTTTACTTATGAAGCAGCATCTGAGACTCACTTCATATCTCATTTATTAAATTGCCCATCCAACCAAATAATTCAGGATGGCATGACCTTACTCATATGAAGCAGCGTCCCATCTCACTTCATACACCATTCATTGAATTACCTCCCAACTAAATACATAGCGTTCTTACCTCTGCTTGCTTACCTATCCAGCAAGCTTCCTCCAGTTGCTCATTTTTCTTTCCCCCAATTCCTTGAAATGAACATCCAGACACCAGAGGGGGAACAGAAGATGGCAAGCCTGTCCCTCTTCTCTGCCAACCAGCCTAACCAGGCTGTTCCCCCTCCCTTAAACCCAAACTAATTCAACAACTACCTGCCATAAAGGGAAGGATTAAGCCAATCATCATTCGGTGTACTCATCACCTGTAAATTACAATGAATCACCATCATCAACCCCATGCCTTAACATACCAGCACTGAAACGCACCTTAATGAAATTAAAGAAAGTTCACCTTAATGAAACTAAAATTAATAGGATTACCCTTGACCCCACTGTACCACCAAAAACATCCACTCTGAGAAACCACTAACCATGGTTCACTTCTAACCAAGCTCTGTGGCCCATTATTCCTCTCTAGTAACTAGAATGTCTTCTGCAACTGATACAGTCATAACAGTGACATCCATCCTGTCAAATCCATTGCTCTCCAAACTCCCTCCTTCAGACCCTGACTGCTTCCACCTTCCAAATCCACAAACACCTCCTGGAACATGCATCACCTGTGCAACCCACTACCTTTAGCCACTGGGAAATGCAGACTCATTTATCATCTCAACCTCAAATTCTGTGCCTCCACCATCTTCAGATATGCAACTGTGACTCTGCACATGTCCATTATGATCTCATTGTCCATCACTCCAGCCACCGGCACAATGTCCACTGTGAACACCTTTTGTCATGGATCTGTAAAAGAAAAGAAACTGTAACTTCACTGCAAAAAAAAACATCTTAACCTGCATGCTATCAAGGGAACCCACCTCCATACCCCCTAAATCAACATTCTTCAATGTAATTATGACTTAGGCCTCCCCTTCTACCCCCCCCATTTTTTTTATAACCTGCTTAAGTTTCTCAATTAAAGCTGTTAATATCCGATGGTATGCCATTAGTATGTCTACCACATTGTGTCCATGTGTTCACCTTTAACTTGCAGGCAATGACAGGAATTATTCCCCTAACAAGAACCAGGTGGCTCTACAACGTATCTAAGCTAGTGTTAGTATGAGCAATGGAAATATGCTATAACCTTCTCCCAATGGCTGTTGATGCTGGATCACACATGCACTCTTGACAGGCAGTCTTCCTAGGACACACGCTCCACCCCACCAACAAAACTCCAAATGTCACAAATCTACTAAATATTCATATCCCTAAACATCCTAGTCCAAATGAATCTAGTCTTTGCAACAAAAAAGGTACCCTAAACTCCCAACAGAAAGCCTAAACCATGCCCTGCTTAAGGCTTCCCACTTCTGCTTAAACACAAAGCCCTGGTTCCTCCAGCATCCCCCAACATACCTGTATACTTACTGTATCTCATAAAACTCAACCTGCCTCCAGAAGTCATACATACCCTGAAAGTGACTGTACCCCACCTGTGGTACCCCATATTATTCCCCAAAAGCAATTCCCACCCAGCTTTACCCTGCCCCAACATACCTCTTCCTCATGTGCCCCCACTACCTCCTATCTGAACCACAATGACATGCCATTATGAGCACAAAGTAAGATTAACTATGACCTCATAGTGCCCACTCTTGCAACAGAACACTCCAGCACAGCACACCAACACAGCAGAATACATCACCTTCTAAAACCACTTCCTGCAGAGCACTGCTCTAACCAACAGGATATCCACACTGCGACAGCTTCCATCTCCATTCAAACTCACCTCCTTCAGGTCACCGATCAATGCCAAATCCGCAGTATCCCACCTTTCAAAGGCATTTAATCAGGGTGATGACCACTTGTCACTCAGCACAAGCCCATCTCTGGCCTTCTTGTGCACCACCCAAGCAGCAGTGGCATCCACTGAACCGGCTCCAACACCTCCGACTCTCCTTCCCTCTAGTCACCAATCATGCCCACTTGATTCTGCACCTTTGCAATCTGCAAAAGGAAAAACACAGATTAATCACCTTGCCTTAACAGAAGTAAAAATAGCTATGAACCTCAAACCCTGTCCCTGTGCCTATGCATTCAAATGACTCACAATGATCCCCCCGCCCCTTTCATCTGCTTAATGTATCTTGCTCTGATCCCCCTTGCTCCTCCCACCACCTGATTCCATGGGTAAGGCACTGATAGGGCAATGTTGCTTCCCCCCCCCCTGACTCCCCGTCTTCCCCTTTCCACCCTTCAGTATTTCTGACAGTTTAGACAAGCCAGAACCTTTTAACCGCCCAAGTCAAAGCATGTCTGCAACGCAGTTTAAGGTTTAGCCTACTACACATGGCAGTATCACTACGGTGAGTCACGAAAAAAGGGTGTGCAAAATGCCAGTTTTAGCAAGGCAAGGAGTGACCTATAATTTTTTTTAAACACCCCCCCTTTTCTCCCTACTTAATCACCCCAAATCTCCCTCCCCATGATGAAGTGACAAGGCCAAATTACTAACCCAGCGAGTTCAATGCCCCCCCCCCGAGATTGCTACTAGGTCTCCCTCAATCAAGGTGGGACTGAGGAATTCTTCCAAATTCTGATAGTACAGTCAAGGCTGCTGCCGCAGCACTATGCTATGGGGAACAAGACCAAAGACAGGACACATGTAAATATTACTCTTAGAAAAGTAGAAGGTGTACATATTGCTATTACAAACATAGAAAGATGCTAGAATATCATATTTGGGTCTGCATGCAGCTCCTTGATGACCATACCGTCTGAACCAAGTGAATGTCAGTATTGAGTGCCTTCAGTCCTCTAGCCGTTCCTATGATTTGCCATAATAGCACAAATCTGACGAGGACCACCCACTAATATGAAGCAGCTTGTACAGACAACTATAACCATTCACACGTACCTCGTCCCAGAAGTCCCTGCCAAATAGTACATGCGTGAACGTCCACTGCTCGTAGAGCCCCTTAGCCCGCAAAAACCTTGCATCACATCAGAAAGATAACTCACACAAACAACCCTACTCTTACCCACCCATCCTTTGTCATTCACTTCACCTAATACTTGAACACAACCATAATATAACCCCACAAGAAATAAAACCTATAACCTTGGTGCTCAATTCATCTTTTTTTTTTTTTAAACCAATCTGGTTGCATTAAACATCTCTCAGGAAGAAAATGAACTGAACGGCCCCGACCATCCAATCTTCATGGCCCCTGTTTACTCATTATGAAGTAGCAGCTGGAACATCCCCAGCAACCACTGCGCATGCCCAGCCATAGCATAAAGTCATTTCTCAGTCGGTGAAAATGAGTTGGCAGTTCTAAGCCAAATCCATATCAGGAAAGAAAATAAGGTAAGCATTCCACCAACAAACCAGGACCACAATCGGTGAACTGACTGAAAATACACATGAAACCTGATCACTGTAAGTTAAAAGTAATCCAACTAGCCAAACCAAGAAAGAACAAACAAACCAAAACCAGAGATCAATATCTATGTTCAGAGAAAGCCCCCACAAGTACACAAGCAACTTGCAATGTTTTATTGTCACCAAGGGGGTTGTTTCCGTAAAGGTAACTACCCTTGTGAGCCATCTCAAACTTATCTAAATTACCCACGTGAGAATCACACTCTGCATGCTAGGGGTTGCATATCAAACCTCTAACCATTATGACCTCATCACATCCATGTTATACACAAATCTTCCTCTTTCTTCTTTTTTTTTTTTTTTTTTTTATCTACTACTCCAGTAGTCCTCATTCACCAAGCGACAAGCCTGTCCAATCTTCCAAGCCACTTCTATATACAGAGCACCTCAAACAATTCACACATTATGAAACCAAACACATCCCTCTCTTTGTGAGCCAGTCACACATCAGCCACAGCCACTCCGTCTCTCTAAAGGCATGCTGCCAGCTCCACCACAGCCAGAGAAAAGAAACATCAATTACAGCAACCACTTGCAAATTTATATTTGTTGTTTTCATCCTAAAATCCATACAAAGGAAATTCATACTTATACAAATCACTCCAACTGCACAATACATCTGATGAAGTCACCGGCACTGGCACCAACCCAACAGACACCCCTGCATTAATCAACATGACAGATGAAATAGTATCTGTGAACCCAGCCCAATGTTTACAAAAGCATATCTTTTGTTGTTCTACTAAAATTTCCTTATGCCTTTCCTATGCCTTGTAAATTTAGGGGTTATGATCACATCAACTCTGCTAGACAGATGCTTTGGCATGCACTACTTTAAAGTAGTTTTTACATCACCCCCAGATGTAGTTTCCTTCTCCCTCTTTTCCGAGCAAATCATGCAGCCATAAAGGCCTTCACTCCCTGCCACCCGCAAACATGCATCAGTGAAGCTGTATCTGCCATCACTCCGTGGCCTGAAAAGCCTGCTTACAAGCATCGATGAAGCTGTAACAGCTATCCTTCACTGGCCTGAAAAGCACATGGACAAGCATCGATGGTAACAGCCATCTCTCACTGGCTTGTCAAAAAACCTGCAAACTCCAACAAAGCTGCACAGCTCTACCCATTGATAACTCAGGCAAGAAATGTACCCAGTAGAAAAAAAAAAAAAAGCCCTACCAGAAAAACCAACAAAGCAAACAGTACCATGTCCCAAAGCCGGACCCTTCAAATCAAACAGGACCACGTCCCAAAGTCTGATCCTTCAAATCAAACAGGACCACATCCCAAAGCCTGACCCTTGAAATCAAACAGGACCATGTCCCAAAGCCTAACCCTTCAAATCCACCCACAACATTTGATATTATTATTATTTTTTGGTACTTTTCTGTTAACGGGGCAACAAAAACAGGTTACTTTTTCGTTAACTGGGCAATGATTTTTTTGGACGTGGTTTGAATGTTGTCTTCGTTGTTGGAGTGCTATTCATTGTGTGAGATGTCAGTACTGTTTACCCAATGGTAAAGTTCCCAAAAACTCATGTACAGGACATTTTCTGTACAGCGCAGTAACAGCTTTTTATTTCGACAAAGGCTAGATATGTCTTGAAACTGATGCTACTATGGGGCCTAAATAATTGGTTTTATGACTATATGTTTATATTTCACATTCAGTTTCCTTTAACAGATTTTATTTTACAAACAAGGCCCAAAAAAAGAGGGGTGAAATCAAGTTACGCACACACATATGAAGAGAAAGTTTAGCTATTGTTAGAATCATGGCAATATGAATGGAAAGCATTATTTCTCTCTATTTTATTTCTGTACAGTGTGCATGCCTCTCATCTGTCCTGATTTCTACTCAAAACTCATCTCTGTCCCTCTTAATCCTACATAAAATTTGTGCCTTTTGGAGAAAATGTGTTGACTTACATGTAATAAATTACAATTAGGAGTTAATAGACTCATTTAACTTCAGACAATTTACACAAATTCACATTTGTCTAATTCTGTCAATGTCTCCAGGAAGTACTACTTTTAAGTGCCCATTACTATTTCTGGGTTGGTTCATGACTGGTTGTGAGCTATTCACATTCTAGTAATGAAGTTATCAGCTACAATGTGTTTTGAATCAATGCAGATGGCAGGAATTTGGTTTACCAGCTAATATTATGATTATTAACTGTGTTCAGAACTACAGACCTACAAATGGGGTTAATCAGTACTTCATAGGTTCACAGATTAGTACTAAGCTAACTGCCCTTGCGAGCCATTTTAAGCCTAGCCAATTATCCCTTGTGAGACTCAAACCCTTTACCTTGTGTTTGTAAGGCAAACACCTTAACCATTAGGCCACCCTCCCAACCAAACTGTTAGTGGTGACTAAGCAGTACTGACATCTCACACAATGAATAGCAGTCCGACAATAGAGAACATTAAAACCATGCCCAAACAGCCTGTTGCCCCATTAACGGAAAAGTACCTTTTTTTTTTTTTACTCACCTCCTCATGCTCACCACTTACAACCCAAGACTTACCTCAACACCAAAGTACCCCTTGGTTGTCAAGGACATAAACCTGTCATTAGCAAGTTTATGTCAAAATGTGATTACTTGCCCAGCTACACTTGTCCAAACCCCTTAAGCTCCTCCCCACTCTTACCTCATTTCCTCCTAATCATTCCTCCCTCCATTTAACCCTTTCATCTCCCCAGCCCACCTAACTCCTACTAATATCAATCTAACCCCTCTTGAAGATGTCCCTGGACAACTTAGTTTGTTGCCAAATCTCATTTATTCTCCATGGAAAGCAAATGTTTCAATTGCACTACTTATAACATCCCAGCTGAGGCTATTGAATGTTTTTTTCTGCACAAGACCCACCAGGAATAGAACTATTTTCTTAAATTCTGCTTCCCTCTGGGTCATCATTGTTCTATTAAAGTTGTCAAATGTTTGCCTTCCTTCCACAAAACCACATTGATCCATCTTATCAATTATAAAAAAAACACGTTTGCCATTTTTATAGATAGTATAGATATAAACACTTTATAATCACGTTTTAAAATTGAAATAGGTCTATATGGAGCTGGGTCTGAAAGGTATTTACCCTACTTGGGTAACACAGCCACCACAGCTTTTTTTCTAACATACTGTTGCTGTCCTTCCCCCGTTTAAAATGCTGTTAAGTAATATATTCCGGATCTTTATCACTTTTTTCCACCTTAACTTCCAAACTTTCACAGGATTGTCATCTATTTACAGAGACTTCCCTAATAATTAATTACATATAACTGTTTTTCTATCTCATCTTGTCCTATTCTAGCTACTAATTGTTGAGCCTCCTCTTCTAACCTTGTTCCTGCTTCTTCAGCAAAAAAAAAAAAAAAAAGTTGACAGCTCTGCGGTTAAGTCTGTTGAAACTACCTGCAAGTTTTTGAAATTACGCACCTGCAGCAGAGTAATTTCAGACATACTCCTCCAACAGGCATTAATAATTATATTTTTCTACCCCATGACTCAAGAGAGATCAACTCGATCCATCTGCTTCACTCTACAGTAAGTCTACTGAGGACACAGTACCCTGGATTCTCAAAAGCTTGTATGGAATGCAAGATCATTGCAGGAGCTCAAGCAGGCAATAGGTCTTCCATGTGATCCAGGAACAGCCTGAAGGGGTGTGCATAAGTGCTCCTGCATTAATCTTGCATGGACTAAGCCCTGGTATGCAAATCACCCCATTTTCAGGTAAAATCTATGCAAATGAGGTGATTTTCCAATCCAGGAAGCTTGCAACAATCCGTGCAAGACTAGTGCAATCTGCAGAAATGTACTCGGTTAGTAACCGAGTACATTTCTGCAAAATCCAAAACGAAGCTATGACAGCCCCAAATAAAGGCTGCATATCATGTAGTAAGCATGCCAGTGGCCATGTATAAGGCCATTGGCATTGCAAACAACAACAAAATAAATAAATAAATAAATAAATAAACTTTTATTTTTTTAGCCGATCTCGGCTGTTTAAGAGTAGGGCTGTGGTGCGCAAATGGGATCTGGGGGGGGGGGAGGTAATAAAATAAACCTAAAATAAGCATTCTAATTAAAATCAGTGTTCTGCCATGCAAGTCAATGGCAGGCAGAAGACAATCTGGCCAGTGAGTAGTGGTTGCTAAGGGAGGAGGCTCAGTGTGAGACATGTAATTATGCATGAGTAGGCAATCCTATGCAAATGAGGGGAAGGATAATGAATCCCAATTTTCCTCAGCATGTGAGTCAGGTCCCAACAGTGTAAGAGTATGAATAACTGGGTGCAAGACTAGGAGGTAGGTGACATCATGGGTGGGTGTGTCAGGCATACTGTAAGCAGATTGTAGCCCTCTGGCTCGGGTTTGCTCCTAGCTTAGCACAGCGTGTCTAAACCTGCCTAGCACTCGTTACAAAGTGTAAGCGGGTGTGCGCACTGCGCACCAGGTTTTAGAGGAAAAAAAAAAAGAGGTTAAACCTGGAAATAACAGCAGTGTGCACATTTAAGCCCTCTGCGTGGCACGCATACGGGCTTAAACAGGAAGGCAATGAGAAGGGAAAACAGCAGTAGGAAGGTAAATCAAGGAGAACTAGCTTAGCTGACAGGTGAAATGTATCAGAATCAGACAATTACACAGGCAGCAGACCAGCCCAGCCCAGCCCAGACCACTACTATAAACTAAGCAAACACCTTCCCCTCTGGTTTTTCCCACACTCTACACCACCGATGTAAACAAGTGAGGAACATTTAACAGTCACAACAGCAAAATGATTGGGGTTCCAATAGCTATCATACAACAACTTGTGGAAGACACTGAGGGTGGTGAGGATGAGAACGCTGCTGACCAACCCACAGTGAGGAGATGGAGAAGAGTGTACAGACCCAGAGTAACCTACCAGGGGCTACATGAGCTGGAGATAGTGGAGTGCTATAGGGTGGACAGGGACCTCCTACAGCAAATTGTTGAGCAGTGCCGGCCACACCTGACACACAGAACTAACAGAGGGGAACCCATTCCAGTGGATACTAAGGTATGTGTAGGCCTAAAAATACTAGCTACAGGTAACTTCCAAAGGCCAACTGGAGATATGATGGGGATTTCATAAGCATCAGCATCCAGGGTACCCCACCAGTTCCTGGATGCCATGTCAGCACATGTCGGTGAGCACATATATTTCCCCAACACCCATGAGGCATTGGCCAGCAATATGTGCCTCTTCCACCAAATAGCAGAATACCCTGAGGTAGTGGGTGCAATAGACTGCACGCACATATGCATCAAAGCACCACCTGGAGAGCAGGGTAGGGTCTACATCAACCGCAAGGGCTTCCCCTTCATCAACTGCCAGGTCATGTGCGATGCCCACGGCATAATAATGAATGTGTGTGCTGGCTGCCCTGGAAGGTATCATGATTCCCACATTTGGCATCTGATGCATCTGTACCAGAGATTAGCTAATGGGGACATCCCACATGGTCACCTAATGGGGGATACTAGATATGCACTGGAGCCGTGGCTGATGACATCCATCAGAAATGCACACACACCCGAACAAGAACTCCATAATGAGGCACATGCACAAACAAGAATCATAATACAGTGTGTGTTTGGGATGCTTAAGTCACGGTTCCGGTGCCTGGACATATCCGGTGAAGCCTTGCAGTACTCACCAGCTACATGTACCCAAATTGTCCTTGTATGTGCCATGCTACACAATATGATCCTGCAGAAACAGCTGCAGCAGGAACAGCATGGGGCAGGACCACACATCCCCCCACCATTGCCAAGGCCTGCACAGGTACAGAGTGACTCGGAGGAACAACCTGAGCCTGCCCCAGTAGGCAGAAGGAGGCATGCCCAGTATGCCCTGGCCTTAGCAAAGAGGCAACGCATAGCACATACACTGATATGGGAGGGACCCAAGAAATAACACCTCTCTCCGACTCTCACATACAGTGAAAGGGATGCCAAACATTACACTACCTGTGCCTAACCATGTGTAGGGAGTGTACTATGTGCATCTGACATAGCCAGCCCTGCAGCACCACCCTCAACACTGAGAACCCACAAGGTAAGTGACTCACACATGCCAGTCGGGGGGGGGGTCACATACCCAACAACAGTCACAGCCAGCAGGACAGGTGTAGACAAACACAAACAAAGGCTGTGTTCCCCCCCCCTCCCAGGCCTACACAAACAGACTACAGCAGGTCAGGCAGTGGGATGTCAGTTCTGAAGGCTAGGAAGTCAGAAACTAATATGTAGGTAATGAAAAGCTAAGATCTGTAGTACATTGGTATGCCTCTAGCCAGCATGATAGGTAAGACTACAGACTGAAATGGAGCACCTGACATACCAGTACAGTCCTAGCAAATGTGTACAACTGTCAGGTGTGCCTTCCCATCCTAAGGATAAATATAGTAACAGTCAGGTGTGACCCCCCCCCAATCCTGTGTAGAAATGCAGAAATAGGTGTGCTCCCCATCCTACATAGAAATATAGTAACAGTCAGGTGTGCCCCCCCAATCCTGGGTAGACATGTAGAAATAGTCAGGTGTGTGTGCTCCCCCAATCCTACATAGAAATATAGTAACAGTCAGGTGTGCCCCGCAATCTGTGTAAAAACATAGAAATAGTCAGGTGTGCCCTCTCCATCCTATGCAGAAATGCAGTAACAGTCCATGCCAAATGATCGACAGATACCTTGCAGAGACAGCATGCTACCTGTAGGTGCACAACACAAACATCAGCACTGCAGTACAAACTACCTGAACCCAATCCACACATTGAATACAGACGGCCATATTGGGCATGCCGACACAGAGTAATGAAGGCAATGCCAGTCAACAAAATACTAAAAGGTCATACTGGGCATGCTCACACACTTAAACACATGAAGGCCATGTCTGCAAACACCAGTGGACCAGAGATATCTGGCAGCCGCAGATGTTAGTGCAGACACTCCTCAGTATGCACCACACATGCTTTGCACACACAGTGGATAGGAATACAGGCATATATATAAGGATAACACACTATAATAAGCCAAAGGTAGACATTCATAAATGTGTGGAAGAGGGTGACTGTGACAAGGAGCCATCGAGGGCTCTCCCACCCAGCACACAGCCAAAGGGCCACAACCACACAAGGGTCTGATGTCACACACTGCAGATACTAGCCACTGGCATCTGTCAGCATTACAGATTATGTAGCGCACGTGCCAGCTATGCAACATGGCTGTTCAAGGAAGTAGTCCTCTAGCAGCTGTATACATGTACCTGTGGAATATGACCCAGGTTGTGCCCACATGTGGCATGGCAGCCCCTAGATGAATGAGTTATGGCCCATGCACACATACTGCCCTCCCCATAGCCCCTCTATGACAAGCCTGCTGAGGTCATCTACTGTGAAATACACCTCTGGGAGAGTTGCGCCCCAGTGATCTCTGTGGTGCGTCCTATAACTGCATGCTGCTGTAGTGTAATAAACTAGTTAGGTAGAAGTTCTAACCCCAGCCTTGGCAACTGCCTGTGTGTCTGTCTGAGTAGAGAGCAATGCTTTTTAGGGTGGTCACACTCCTTACAACTGCAATGCTCTACTTTGGTAAGACTGCTGATGTCATCCACCTAGAAATACATCCCTGGAAAAGCTGTGTTACAGTAGTTTCCATGGTGCATCCCATAACTGCATACTGTTGTAGTGTGATAAAATAGTTAGATAGGAGTTCAATTCCCAGACATGGCAACTGTGTGTGTCTCTCTGTCTGTGTGGAGAGCAATGCTTTTTAGGGTAGTCACACCCCCTACAATTTAAATGCACTACTTTGGCAAAGCTGCTGATGTCATCCACCTAGAAATACACCTCTGGGAACAATGTAGCCCAGTAGTCTCCGTAGTTCATCCTGTAACTGCTTACTGCTGTAATGTGATGGAATAGGTAAATAGCTGTTCTACTCCCAGATGGAGCAAGTGTGTGTGCCTGTCTGAGTAGAAAGCAATGCTCTGAGGGTAGTCACACTCCATACAATTTGCATGCTCTACTTTGGCAATGTTTCTGATGTTATCCACCTAGAAATACACCTCTGGGAAGGATGTAGCCCAAAAATTTCTGTAGCATGTCCTATAACTGCATGCTGCTGTAGTGTGATAAATTAGGTAGGTAGCTGTTTTACTCTCAGACATGGCAAGTGTGTGTGTATCTGTCAGACCCTGTCTGTGTAGAGAGCCATGCTTTTTAGGTTGGTCACACTCTCTACAACTGAAATGCTCTACTTTGGTAAGGCTGCTGATGTCATCCACCTAGAAATACATCCCTGGAAAAACTGCATCCCAGTAATCTCCGTGGCATGCCCCATACCTGCATTTTGTCGTAGTGTGATAAAATAGTTAGATAGGAGTTCAGTTTCCAGACATGGCAAATTTGTGCTTGTCTGTGTAGAGAGAAATGCTTTTCAGGGTAGTCACACTCCCTACAATTAAAATGCTCATCTTTGGCAAGGCTGCTGATGTCATCCACCTAGAAATACACCTCTGGGAAGCTGTAGCCCAGTAATCTCCATAGTGTATCCTGTAGCTGCATACTGCTACAGTGTGATATAGACTTCTGTTAGGGATTCTATACCCATGCATGTTGGTTGTGTATGTTTTGTGTGTGTTCCACTGTCTGTGCAGGTTGGGAGCAATGCATTTCAGGCTAATCACACTCAGTACATATCCACTGGCCTACTGTGGCAGTCCAGCTGATGTCATCCAATGTGAAATACACCTTTGGGGAAAGAGGTTTGCAGTAATCCCTGTGGTGTGTCCTATAACAGCTCCATGCTGTAGTGTGATATAGACCTCTATTAGGGGTTCTATACCTATGCATGTCAGTTGTGGGTGTTTTGTGTGTGTGTTCCAATGTCTGTGTGGGGAGCAATGCATTTTAGGCTAGTCACACCCAATACATGTCCAATGGCCTACTTTGGCAGTCCTGCTGATGTCATCCAATGTGAAATACACCTCTGAGGAAGGGGCACTCCAATAATTTCTGTGTCACATACTATAACTGCGTAGTGCTGTAGTGTACCTGAACTAGGTAGGTAGGGGTTCAACTACCGGACATGATAGATGTGTGTGCGTGCTTGTGACTTGTATCCTGTGTGGAGGTGGGTATGAGTGTGTGACACTGGGGCCAATGTGGGGTGGGTTTTGCAAATGTCTTTTATGGTGGCTCTATGTCACAATGCCCACTGTACAGGGATATCAGATATGAAATAGCCGGGAGGCTGGGGTGCAAATCCATTTCCATACACGTGACATCGTGGCCAGGCAATCACAGTTAGCAGCCCCAGTATTACCCAGAACAAACTCTCAACTCATGTCACATACACACACACACACACACACACACGCACACACACGCACACACGCACACACACACACACACACACACATACACACACACAGACACACAGACACACACACACACACACACACACACACACACACACACACACACACACACACACACACACACACACACACAAACACATGCCAAGGCAACAGCCAATATGTGTATAGTACACTGCATATTGGTGACTGATAGTAACTATGAAATGATTGCAGTGGCCTACAGAGGGCATGGCACCCTGTCCATCTGTCCAGTAGGCACATACATGTAGACAGTGCACCTTCCCCATGTTCCCCACTGGACACCTGCAACAACTGTGGTGCCATCACATGGGACCCACAAAGGACATACCATGCCTGCAAACATGCCCTGTATGGACAGATGCCACTGACACCAGAGAATGCTGGTAGCATGCTATCAATGTAGGTGCAGGGATAACCTGCTGTCCATTACCAGTTCCTGCCACAGGTGGCAATGACTGACACATCTGATGATAATCTGCGTACACAACATGGGCCTGACACCCCAGGTACAGTTTCACATGTCACTGTACATGCATGTGAGAGGTGTGCACATCTCAGACACTGTTCATGTCATGGATTAAGGAACACATACATGGCAAGTGATGCACAGCATTGGCCACACACAATAGTCACCCAAGTGACTGGATGGGGGATACAATACCCACCTGTGTGGACAAATGCAGAAACTATAGCCCTGAGCCACAATGCAGACCATTATCATGTGGCCTGATGCCAAGGTATACCCATCGCCTAGCCTTGAATAGCCATCTGGCACAGTTGACCACCACACACCCATGCAGGACATGCACCCATGCATGTCAGTACTGGCACCCTGTGTGTTTGTCTGTGTGTTGTATGGTGCGTATGTTCACATCCACACTCACTACAATCTCCATTGGCATACTGAAGCATGCTGTCTGATGTCAGACATCTCCCCATACCCTTTGCCCATACAACCTCCATATGACCTGTGTGATGCATTTGATACCTGCACAGTGATGTGTTGTGGCAATCCCACTACTGATGAGTTGTAATCCTGGCCCTGCCAAGTGTGTCAATGTGTGTGTGTCTCTGTGAGAGTGTGGCTGTGTTGACGCTGGCAACTGTTCATGCGGACAGGCACGTATACATCACCTACCATATAGCTACCATATCCCTGTTGCAGATGTCACTCACCATCACATATATGTTCTGAGGGCTCCACAACATGTAACCCATGTGGCACATCCAATAACTGCATAGAACTGTGATAGCACTACATTGTTGTCAGGGGGTTGATACCCTGTGCTGGTAGGTGTGTGACACAAGCATGCTTAGGTTTTACTCTCCCACCCCTCCCTGACTTGCATTTGCCTCTGTCTGTCTCTCCCGTTCCCTCTCTGGTGGATGTGGAGACCTACACCTGCTTTTCTTAGGCAGCATCATATGTATTTTTAGTGATGCTCATGATCAGCTGATGGCCTTTGCACGAATTGCAGCCCTCCCCTAGCTGATTGCATGTGGAACAGATGTTGTAACATTCCCATAGCCAATTGAATGGAAACACACTCCAGTATCTAGGAACATCATGTTGGTGTTGGCCCTTTTCATTCACTGTGAGCAGAAACTAGATCTGTTGTTTGGCAAACAGCATCTCAGATGGATTGGGGATTTACATCTAACAACATACACTGTGGAAACAGGGCAACACACAGGAGGGGGGTGTGCCTGACCTGACTATAGACTGTAAGTGCTGCTATACTGCATTTGGAGTAATGTTGGTTTAACAGTGTTTGTGCGTGGATATGGCTGTCCTACATGTCTCAATACCTGCCATGTCAGTTCTATGTTTATGAGGAATCCCCATCTGCAGGGTCATCTGCAGACTGCGCAGTATTGCGCCTTTGGTTTCATGTGTTACCCACGGAGCATCTATCTGTGGACTGCAAAAGGTAGTGAGAGGATTGCAGTCTGCAGATGGTGAAAGCCATGACAGTTACTGACTTCATATCCCTCATAGGACATATGTTGCAACAAACCCTGTTGCAACAGTAAATGTATGACATTATCACAGCAACATGTCAATATTCACCCTGTGTATGCACTTCCAGCCACAACTCTGTCAACCTTTGTACATATGTCGCGCATGAAGAGGTGCATATGTGCTGTACACCATAACTGGTGTCATCATATCTGATAACACGCCAGTGAGATATCAGACTGCTACATATGTTATGTACAGTAGAGGTTATATTTGATGACATAACCTGGACATATTGCGGTGTTTGTACAGTACTGAGGTCTGTGTACTTATGGTGAATGTCGACAGTGTGTGTATTGTTAATTTGTACCTTGGTCTGTGTACAGACTGTGGTAGTTGTCATTGTCCTAGGGCCCGTCTTATCTGATGTTACATGCTGCTCCACTGCATGTTTCTGTATTGGCTTACATGTTTGTAGGGCCATGCACACACATGTCCCATACCACAGTCAGCCATCAGACCAAACTGTGTAGCGGCTCGTTATATGTAGGGTTAGTGTGTGAGTGGCACATATGAGGATGGTGTTGAACAGATATACTCTAATATTATGCTAGCTTGCTATATGTGGCTGTGTTATCATTGGTTGTGGTTATCCACTTTCACACAGGTGTATCTTACCTTGTGCTGTGACATGCCTGTACAGCCTGCTATATATGCAGGTACATGTGCATTCCCCCATAGGAGATGTAGGCCAGTGTTGAGCCAGTCTGCCTGTAGCCTGCACAGTGCATTGTTACATGCCTAGCAGCTTAGTGTACTTGCCCAGTGAGATGTCATGTGCAGATACTTGCCAAATGTACTGCTGCCAGACCTCCCTTAACAGTCATGTATGTCAGACAGAGCAGTGGGATGCTGTACAGATGTATGTCAATATCTAGTGGGTAGTATGTGGCCATGGCACCCCTGTACCAGCGGTTATTACATGTCAGGCCAGACAGGGGTGTGTGAATGCATAACCTATGGTGGCATATGCATACCAGTTGTTATGTGTTATACCCATCTACATGGCTGTTAACATCCATATTGTCAGGCATGGTACACATGTTTTGCACTAAGGGGTTCTGTGTATACCTCTGGACTGTACACAGTGTGTCAGAGTGTTCACACATATTGGCCAATATCTCTGCTGCAGTCGACAGGGGCAGTACGTGCTAGCAGCTGTACTTTATTATGATGTCCTTAGGATGTCTGTCAGTAGCCAATGGCACACATGTGGAAAGCAGATGTGACCTCCCACACACACCATGTCTGTGAATGCAATCCCAATTACAGTAGCAATAGTATATAGAACCATAATAGTACACAAATAAAGGTTTTCAATTCCTGCAAACCTGTGTGTGGTATTTTTTCCTATGACCTCTCTGTGGGTATATGTTGCAGGCAATGATTGTCATTTGTATGGGTGGCCCATACAGTGTCCAGTTGTTCAGGTGAGAACTGTAGGCATAATGGCTGTTCCATGTTTTGTGCACCTTCTACATATATCTTACTCTATATATCTCTGCATGTGTATGTGTAATAAGCTTTGTGGTGCATGTGGTAAATGCATAACACTGTGGTAGCAGTAACTACATAGGCAGGGTTTCTAATCTTACCTGCAACAACTGGAAAGACCACAGAAGTACCTCAGAAAGAGGACCACTCGCCTCAAGCAGATGCCCTATGCAGCTCGAATGAAGAAACTCCAGCTGTACTCAG
>NC_056747.1:1314793214-1314878214 GCF_019279795.1 Protopterus annectens | reverse complement strand
ATAAAACCTGTATTGTGTATGGCATGTACTGAATAAACCAGACAATATGACAGGAAGAGTCTCATATAGGTTGTATGTAAATAAAAGGTAAACAGCCTGGCAATAAAGGTCTAACTCCTGGACTGCTTGTGTTTACTCTGGTATCGTATGGTAATGTAGTGTTGCAGTCCCTTAATAGTACTGTTGTATTAAGCACTGTTACCCACACTGTGCCACATTAATAAAATGTGGAGGAATGTCTGTGTATGACTGTTGGAATCACAAAGTCATATTCTACAACTGAGAGAGACTTAGACAGAAAACAGTAAAACAATAGCCAACATAATCCAAATAGCGCACTCAACTGAAATGTGAAGTGTTGCATTTTTAGCACACACAGCCATGGTTCAAATCCTGGGAGTGGTAGTAAGCCATATGCAGAATCCTACCCCACAACTGTACAAATATTGTCAGAAAGTCCAGATAATTGGTTTAAGTCCCCTGCCTGTCACCCTGTTCCCCTGGCAAATCAGTGGGATGATTCCAGAAGTTTAATCAGCAAATAATGACATACAACTAATTGTCAGATCATAACTGTCAGAAATATATCTATAAGAACAAGCCTGTCACTCTAGCAACTCACCAAAGTGTTATGAGAGTAATAAGCAAAGTATGTCCCAACTCCACCCCCATGTTGTGAAGCTATGACCAGAGTGTGTGCAGTAACAGAGTGAGACGTATGTGCATAATAATAATGTGGAATCTGGTAATATGTGTGGCAACATTCAGGTAGTGTTAATAAACATTCCCCCCACAGGTCTATCAGAAATGAAAACTATGCCTAGAAATAAAAGGTTGAAATCCTGAACTGGTACTGTTTAGTCTGGTATTGTATGGCAGTGTTAGTGTTGCAGTATCTCTGACTAATAAGGTATAACAATCACTGTCATCCACACAGTGCTACGTAATAAAACTGTCTAGGAAACCTTGTATAAGAGTGTTGTAATTACAAGGTCAGATTGCAAAATCACAGGAGACTTATAGACCGAATTCAGGGAAAATATACACAGCAATATCTATACAGCACACTCAACTGTGAAGTACACTGTTTTAGTTTTAGCAAACACAGCCATGATTCGAATCACTGGAGTGGTAGTAAGCTGTATGCAGAATCATACCCCTCAGCTGTACTGATCTGTCCAGAATGTCCAGATAATTGGCCCATATCTGCTGGTTGTTACCCTGTCCCCCTGCTATATCAGCGTGATAATCTCTGACATTTAGGCAGCATTTAATGTCATATAAGTGACTGTCAGGCCTGTAAATACTTGGAAAATGTCTATGAAAATAAACCTGTCATTGTAGCAACTCACTAAAGGTTTATGAGGGCAGTAGTCAAAATATGCCCCAGTTTCATCTGAATGTTGTCAAGACATGCCCAGAGTGTGTGCAATACGAGATGGAGAGATATTTGCATAACATCAACCTGGAATCTGGGAATATGCGTAGAAACAGTCAGGTAGTGTTAACAAATAATACCTCCACAGGTATCCCAGGTAGGAGGTGTATACTGCAGGTAAAACACAGTTCATGTATATAGTTGTCTACATCCATACCACTGTACAAACTAAGGCCATAGGGTAGTGTAATAATACCTGTAAGGTACAGATCACAGCACTGACTAAGAACATAATGAGAACTACAGGGATATACAAGTTGTTAATTGACATCTTTCTCTCCCCCGCACCATATCTGCAACAATAAACTAAATACACAACTTAATCGATATGTGTACAATTAAATCTACTGTTGGGACATATGTCCTATTGTTTGATAAATATTGAAATTTGTTTCTATGCATGTTCCATGTTGAAATACTCCCACATTGGTGGAATGCTGCCATCAATGTACCTGCATGCTGTTGTAATGGCCACTTTGGTTCCATATATGCATTGTTCTGCTTGCTATGCAACTGTTCCATATCTGGTGTTTTGGGTTAATGGGAATATATATGCATGCTGTTTTACCTAATACTGGAATGTGTTGACTATTACTAACCCACATATGTTTTAAAATTGAAACACCATAGCACGTTTGGGAAGGCCAGTCCCAAAGGACCCACCTGTCCCACCTCATCTGGGCATGGCATCAGGCACCAGCACATTTGGGGGCCACCCCAGGACCTCCTCATCTACCGTTCCTGCACCACCTTTGGGTGGAACCACATCAGGGGATGGAGCTCACCCCCCCAGGGAGTGGGCATGGACAGGATACTGTCACTCATTGTCAGATCCGGGATCAAGTGCATGGCGAGCTCCACAAGGGAGTTTGGAGATCTGCTACGCCAGCTTGAGGGCCAGGTGGCACATCTAGAGGGTCAGCCTGCCCCTCCTACCCAGTCCCCAGCACAGCCACCTTTGGGGCCGTGAAGGTGCAGTGGTGACTGCCCATGGGTGGGGACCTCAGTCCCACTGTTTCCACTAAGGTGTTCATGGGGTTCCGACTTCCAAACACCCCTCCCCATCTAAGGTGATTACCCCCCACATGTGTCATATACCATCCCTGTATGCTGTCTTGTCTGTCGTGTCTGTTATCCAACCCTGCCTACCTTCCCAAATATACCTACTATCCCTCCCTAGCATCCCACTCTCACCTTTTTATAAAAAAAAGGGCAATCTGTTCCCCCCCAAAAATCTCGACCCATACATAGCTGTCCATTTCACACACTTCTCCACTGGACACATGTAATCTGGTCTAATTGGCTTCACAACATATTATTGTTGTCCTCATCCCTCTCTCAGGGGTATGAGTGTCCAAATCTACCGCCAAATCAGTGTATATGCACAGCTGTTGCTGTAGAAGAAATGGGCAGCTGTGGACCTCCATACACCTGTCCTGCACATCCCTAGCTATTTCCCCTACTGTCTTTCCCTGTTTGTGCCCATTTTTCACCACTTTCCTATCAACCCTTTTTCTTTTCTTTTAAAGAAATTAGCGCAGGGATAAGTGGGATTAAGCACTTTTAAGCAGCAGTAAGCAGGTTTAAGCCTGTTTGCATGGGGGTAAGCAATGCCTACACAGGATAAACAATCTACAGGCTAACTGACTGTAAACATATTTAACTGAAAGTTAGCAGTGCTTACCGTCATGCAAAACCATGCAAACTCACTTACAACTGCTTAAAAGTGCCTTAATCACTCTGTATCCTACAGCCCTTGTTCTGCCCAGCAAAAAAATAAACAGCCTTTGCAAGTCTCTAACCCAGGACACTGCACACCATAGCCAAAGTGATTGACCACTAAGTCATGTCAGATATACATATCCCTGATGTTTTCAGAAACATATCATCCAGCACAGTCATTCAACAGTACAGGAAATGTATTTATATCTGTAGATGTGTGTGTGTGTGTGTGTGTGTGTGTGTGTGTGTGTGTGTGTGTGTGTATGTATATATATATATATATATATATATATATATATATATATATATATGGAAACACTTTAAAGATCAAGTTCCTGAAAACTCGAATTGCATTTGGTCGAGACCATATGATCGAGTTTTCAGGAACTCGAAAGTGTAAAGTGTTATAGAGTAACACTTTAATTTCTTTAGAAAGAGTGTACTTAAATATATGATCTCCGTGATCGCGCTGTATTGAGGAAACAGGAAATCTCCCGTTCTGCATTTCTGCATACACTGCAGAATGGGAGATTTCCCTTTTCCCCACTGTAGCGCAATCTCGGACTTGGTATATTTAAGTAGGGGGGATGTGGGGGGCATAGTATAGATGTGTTACACTTTTTCTTTTCTTTTTACTTCATTTCAGAAGTTTGAGTTACTGAAAACACGATCATATGGTCTCGACCAAATGCAATTCGAGTTCTTATTCTTACAGTTGCCACCTTTTAAAATGGACAATGTATGATTCACTCATACAAAAGACAATTATTGCATGAAACATATACCCACAGAGAAGTCAAAGAGTATGACACCACACACAGGTTTGCATACATAAGAAATGCTTATTTGTGTACTATTACAGTTGTATATGCCATGGCATATAGTTAGGTGTTTGAAATACATACTAACTGAGTAATGCAACTCTCAAGCAGATCATTTTATACAGTAATCTGAAAGCATAACATATGTTGCTGTCCAGGCCAAGGCCTTTAAGTAGTACAACAGTAAAGTCAGACTGGGCCAGAGGATAACAATCAATCAACAGTAAGTAATACAGATGTATAGTTCAGCAGCCCCCAATTACACTCTGTACTCAACCCCTAGGGAGAAAAGAATTAAGTTGCCATAATGAGGATGTATCTGTTACATAACAATGCTTAACTGAAAACATCACTATCACATTAACAAACAAGAGTGTTACATACACTGACCTCTGGACTGCAGAAGGGCACATATTTTTTGTCCAGCTGTAGCCACATATATATGGACCCTACCCCACAATATGTGTGGGGACCACAACAGCACTGGAATGATGGCAGGAATGGCAGCATGACATAATCACAGGCCACTACATAACAACCCTGACTGTATGTCATATGGACAAAGCCTGGTATGTAGGTGGAGGACAGAGGCAGGGACACAGAGCCATATTTGAAATAGTGTTATTATACGCTGAGAAAGTTGCTTGTGTTACAGGATAGTTTGAAACATAACCTTAGTCAGGAATATGAAGTCAGAAACACAAATGGATGTAGCCATGTACTGATAGCACTCAACAGACACAATGCCAGTGATATATCTGACACAAGACCTGTGTGGTGGACAGAAAAAACATAACAGGCAATCCTCTGGCCATCATGTGGATAGGCCAACAGTTGAGAGATATGCAGACAGACTGCATTCCATGCTAAACTAGTATGTGCACACAAACCCTGTAACACTGGTGGTATACAATGCATATAACAACACTACTCACACTGCCTGTAGGTCTGGAACCTTAACAAATATGTAGCTGGCCTGAGTCTGAAAGTCCTCTTATAAGAGGTATTGTTACCTGCTGTCTGTAACACTGCTGCCTACATACAAGAAGGATGTCTTCCATACATGAAAGGTAAAGGGACCACGCCCACATAATGTTGGAATTTATAGTAGTGGGTTGCCATGACAGTGGTAATTGGAAGTACTACACAGCAGGCTGCATGCAGATAGCAAGTGATGGACACTGATTGGTCCAGAGGCCATCACCTGATCATGTGCATCACCTACAAAATCCATGCTGCAATCTATTCAACGCAGCTAAATCCATTTAGTGGAGAGAGAGAGAAAGAAATATAAAAAAAAAATACAACAAACAAACAAACACACATCCATCCAGCCATCCACACAGCAAACTGTATCCAGAAGAGACATCATTCCCACAAAAAGTATGTGAAGTGGGGTCTATATCATATGAGCAAATTGCACAAATTGCGAACACTCATAATATCAAACATATCGGACCTCAAACTTCTTATTGTGTGGGGCTGTGCCACCCACACCCCCGCTAAATATATATTCCAACTCTGAGATCACACTACAGTGAGGAAAGGACAAATATCCCATTCTTCACTGTACCGCAACCTCAGAAAAAGCACTTTGAGGTCCGGTACATTCGATATTATGAGCGTTCGCAATTTGTGCGATTTGATCATATGATATAGACCCTGTAAAGCATATATGCATGTAATTCAGTGTAGTACTTGGTCCATAATAATGGGATAGATGATGTGGAATGATTTATATGTGCCATCAGGTGTTGTAGTAATGATGTCCAGGTGAACAACTGTTATGGACAATAGTGTCTGTCCCTGTGGGCAGTGGGCCATACCTGTCAACTGTGCAAATCAGCACTGACTGACAAGATGTAAGCCATCATAGTGTGTGTTGTGTAATGCAAGACGTATATTAGCATGGCCAATAGCTGGTAGAACTAATGCCGTTATGATGGACACGTGGTTTCCAGAGCCCAACACTTGCAGAACAGTCATGTTAACATGTAATATAGCATGCACAAATGTCATAGGTGTGTAATAGGCTTACCTGCAATTTGTCCCTATATATACCCCCCTAATGTTAGGCTGTGGCACTTGTCTGTGTTGTAGCAAGAACAGAACAGTGCAGCTGTGCAGGAAGGAGAGTTAGAGAGTGTGGACCTTATGTCTGAATGCACCTATATATATATATATATATATATATATATATATATATATATATATATATATATATATATATATATATATATATATATATACATATATATAAATATATATATATATATATATATAGATATAGATATAGATATAGATATATGTCTACAGATGACAATACACTGGTCATGTTATGGCCATGGTATATTCCATGCACACATTTAACACACCTACCCATAATGCATGCTGTACATGTTCACGTGTTGTTGCTGTTAACTGCACTGCATCACAGTGGTTACCATGATGGTGTATCTGAAGGGTATGTCAGACTCCTGCAATATATCTAACATCCTGTCATTGCAAAATGTGTACACAGAGATGAATATAATGGTGGGACAAATGGCATACAGTAGGGACATGTGTGAAACATCACCCTTATACAGTGCTACCACAGTGTATATACCAGTATTACAATGGCAACTGTTACAGATCGACATTACGGCATATCACAATACTGCAGTCCACAACCCTTACAACCTGCAATGTGGTTCTAACATGAGTAATGAGTGTGTAATATGGAATTGTATGTTAGGACAGCAAATATGGGGAATGCATACCTTCACAAACACTGGAAGCATATATGTGCACACACTCCAGATAAAATATAGTGGAAGCAGCTGTTGAGGTAGTGACAGCATGAATTCTTCATGAGAATGGACCTTCCAGCAAGTACATGTTCCCAGTGTCACACCAAGAAATGGTCTGCTGTCCAAGACGTTTGGCAAGCAAATGTGCCCATATACCTCCAACAGAGGCAGCCATGGCTTGCACACATCTTACATGGTGTGGACCCCATGCCCAAAAGGTAGCACCAAGGAGTTGGACATGTAACCATACCTCACCATTGCATATACCATGACAAACAATGCAGACAGTAATGTATGTGGCGAGGATGTATGGGACAGGATTAATGTAGAAAATAAGCAGATGGCCATCCCTGACAGATGATGTCACATGTAGCAAACCGGTCATGCAGGCTGCCTAGTGACATGCCACAGCACTGAGGGAGTTGCAGGAATGTCTAGCAAGTATTAGCTGTGCAGTACCCATGTCAGCAATTGCCTGGACTCTGCATACTTGTGGCCCATGGGTTAGGGTAATCATATGAGACAGTTGTACTACAGGAACCATCAGACAGGCCTCTCTACAGGTAGCATATGTATAACAGAAAAGGTCTCCAAAAGGCATACATTACAATGTGTACTGGTGTACCAAGACCACATTGGAAACCTACAGACAATATTAAGTAAAATATAAGTGCTGCACAACCAACACCTCACCCCAACTCAGGCCCACCATCTCCATTTGTACCTTGCCGGTGCCAGTGTACACCTGTATGTTTGCCATTCATTAGCTGGGACTAGGCTGGCACACATGGTATTCAGTGTTTGGGACACTGCAAAATGACACACATTTGTAGGCCATAATTGTCAAGCATCTGCAAAAAGGCTAAGGGTGGGGAGGGGGTGTCATCATTGACACAACAGTGCACTGCAGCAGGGATCCAAAGGATGCTACAAATGCCTGTATCTGCACACAGTCAGGGTCAGGAACTGCGGCAGACATAACCCTGACTCCACAGCAATAGTGATGGCAGTGTGTGAACTACAAGGGATGTGCACATGAGTTGACCTTGCAATCATGCTGAGTTGGGGGACATGTGTAGGGCAGACTGACCAAATACTGGCAAATGCAGATGCCCCATGCTAGTATACCCCTGCCAGGAATAGTGACTGCTGTAGTACACATTACAGTAGGTACAACAAACCATCATGATAAGGGAGTGCACACATATGCTCCCACAAAGTGTACGCATCTCAATCAGCATCTGAAAAACTAACACATTTGTTTGACAGTGCATTTGATTGTACAGATCATATGTCACATATCAGGTTCATGTAATGTGAACATATGCGGTAATGTGGTCCCATGGCATATCAAGGAAGAGGGCATCATATCAATAAGGGTGTGAACACTCCCCATAACCACGATAAGGTTTGAAGGTTGTCAGTGTAATTGTATCTTATTGGCCATATATGCACTGCTGATGATGAGATCTATAAATCAGACATCAGGCATTCACAAATGACATCTGTCCAAATATTATCCCAGGTATGTATCGGACAAACACATAGGGGCTGTAAGCAGCAGAGCAGACATAACTGACACAATAATACACATTCAATCATGCATACACCAGTGAGGTATGGTGTACAGTAAATGCCAGGGTGCCAAATACACAGCAATACTGTGTACATGGGTGCAGTGTGTTCCTGGGGAAGGGGCATCACCTACTAACACAACCATTGCATCGCACACATGTATAATGTGCTAGCATGAATTGACTATAGCTGCACTGCATGCTGTTGAGTGCCATATGTCGTCCATGTTGACTGATGGGTAATGGGAGGTCTGTGTGTAATATCTTTGTGCAACAACACCTGTGTTTCCACAACAACGTCCAAAGGATCATTCAATGGCTAATGGAATAATAACAGCAGGTTTATTGGTAAGCATTTTCGTGATGTTCATCACACCTATAACTAACACAACAGATTGTGCTTATATACTCAGTTAATTTAAAAACAACCAATCATATTCAACATCAGTAGTTATACATCCCTTTCTTAAAGAGATACATCAAAAAACTGAAACAATCAAAAATATAGATAAAAAAACATAAAAAACAAACTTTCTTTAAAAATTATTATAACATTTACATTGTGAAAACTTAATATTAAAAGGGTGGTATTTACACTAACTGTAGCAGATTATATATACATAAAGGATCAATTAAATACATTAAATGCTTCAAGCTAGTTACTTCCTAGCTAGTGGTCTTGATTTTAACAGGGGTTTGAGGGGTACCCTATCATTCAGGCCCGTCCCTCTGTCCGCCCTTAACCTTACTGTCCATCTGCTCTCTGATGTTTCAGTTGAGTTCACTATATCCCCTCCTCGTTCATTTTCATGTACCATCTCAACTGCCATGAATCTGAAAGTATGTGTGGCATCTGTTTTATTTACATGCTTTGCCAATGCATTAGTATTGTCACAATTCCTAATTTTAAGCATGTGTTCCCTTATCCTATACCTAAATTTCCTGTTGGTTTTGTCAACATAGAAGGAAGAGCATAAATCACATATAGCTAAATAAACAATATTTGTACTGTTACAACATGCTTTGACATTACATCTAAATTTCATTTGAAGGTCAGGATGTGCAAATTTATTACTTGTGTCAATAAATCTACATTGGTTGCAATTATGGCATGGAATGGTACCTTTCTTACCACCCTGTTCAGTCGTATTTCCTTTATTATTAGATTAACACAAACATTGTTTAAGTGATTTTTTTATTCCTATAGGAAAAATATGGTCTGTCACCTACAATAGGTGCTATGTCAGGATCTTGAGCTAAGACAGGCCAGTATTTCCTAATAACATCTGTTACAACCTTCACATCACCTGAGAACACAACTGGCATATGTATCTATCTATCTACCCTCTTCCTGTATTTCTGATTCCTTCCACTTAATACTCCTTCATCTGAAAAATAAGGTCTCACTTCATTGTGCCTTAATTTTGCTACACCAAATATTATCTCATGGGTTCTCAAGTCAGTATACCCCCTCTCCACAAACCTCTGTTCCAGCACTCCTTACTCAGTGTCAACTATCTCATCTTCAGCGGTAAGTCTGGATACCTGCAGGATTTGCCCCTTCACTACATTTCTGAAGATATGTCAGGGGGGCATGATACTCCTATGCAGGAAATGATTCCTATGACATTCCTTTCTGTGTATTCTGATGGATAGTTTCCCATCTCCATCCCAATATATAGAAATATCAAGGAAGTTAATTTTACTAAAAGAGAAACTGACCTCCAATTCAACTAAAGGTGTAGTTGCATTTATGAAATCACAGAAGCTCATCAACTCTGCTTCATCACCCCTCCATAACAGAAACAGGTTGTCAACAAAACACCTGTAAAAAATTAATTGTTCCCATCTGTCCTGTGATAACACATATTTATTCTCCCATCCAGCCATTACTAGACTGACGTAGCTGTTGGCACTTGAAATGCACATAACTACACCTTCTGTCTGCAAATATATCCTGTGTTCGAACATCATAACATTATTCTCTAGTATAGGCATCATTAATTGGCATATCAAATCAACATGTCTGCCTTCATAAGTTTTATCCAATATCAAATATTCGTGTAACATGTAAACCCCCTGTATATTCGGAATGCATGTAAACAAGGAGCATACATCTAATGTGACAAGCAACACTGCACCCATCTCTAAATCAACACTCTTAATAAAGTTAAATAAATCCTGTAAAATTTGTCTAGAGTCTCTAAGAATATTGCGATTTTTATCAACAACTGGCCTCAGGTTTTTCCTCTACAAATATAGAAAGGGGCTCCGTTACCCAGTTGTTGCCAGAAACAACAGGCCTCAAAAGAGGTGTGACCGGGTTCTTATGGACCTAATCCTTTTATAACTGATGTGAAAGGTTTCACAACTTTAAAATAATTATATAGATTAAGATCTATTGTGTGATTTAACAGCATGTCATACAACGTATGCTCAACATTAGTTATCAATTTCCTAAGTTCAGAGGGATTAATCAGCTTATACACATTACTGTCATTAAACATCTCATGCATAGTCATATTATAGTAAACACTGTCCATGATTACTATCGGACCTCCTTTGTCAGCAGGTTTGATAGTAATGTCCATGTCTATCTGCAACATTCTCAAAGCCTCATTTTCTTGTTTATTCATGTTAAAGAAATTTTCCTTTCTACCACTACTCATTTTATTAAACAATTCTGCTTCACATAACTGTGAAAACATATTGATAGTGGTATTAATGAATGGCATAAATGTACTAGGTTTCCTATATCTTGAGGCATTAGAATCTATACCATTGTTAAACATTAATTTCAATAAAACATTCCTGTGAAACATTTTCAAATTAAAAATAGTTTCTGTTACCTCAGACTTTCTAGAAGGTATAAATGACAATCCCTTGTTCAGTAAACTGCATTGCGCTTCATTTAATGTTCTCAAGGAAATATTCCAAATAAGGTCATCCTGAGGGCCTTCTCGACTAGAAAGTCCTGTCAATATCTCCTTCTCATGCAATTCCTGTAATGGTTTGGTGTCTATTACTGAAATGCATGAGCATCGTTTGTTAAATGTATCACTGCAAAGTTTAATCAACATGTTAGAAGAAGTATTCAGAACTAAGTTCTCCTCTGACCTCTCTGTGTCATCTTGCCTGAGAAATCCTGCGAGTACCTCCATTTCATTTGGTTTCTGTTGGTATCCCTCTGTTCCCTTGTCTCTAATCGCTTGTCCAGGCTTATAGGAAGTGCTCAAAAACCCTCTGTGTCCCAAGTTTTCAACAACTCTGTTGCTGCTGACAGGCTCACCCTTATAGAGGGATTAGGTATTTCATTGCCCACACTTTCAATCCTTCTTTCAAGAGATATCCTCTTGTTGGAGTTGCAAATGCCGTCCACTATCTCATCTGTTGTAGTTAAGGGCATGGCATTCGCTTTCCGTTTGGTGCCAAGTTGTTCCTCTGTGGGTGTATTATTCGAAGTGCACGCTTTTGCTGTTTGTACATCATCCACTAGATTTTGTACCCTTAAGGTAGACTGGAAATCATCATGTTCTGCTGTGCAGTTTCTCGGCCACACAAATACATGGCCTGCCGTAAAGTCAACAATGTCCCTTTGCAACTTGCCTAGCTTTTGCCTTAATAATCTCTTTTCAAAGATATGTACTGAGTCAAGTATATTCTGCAGTTTCTCTTCAACTAGTGCACGAGTATGTGCAAAATATCTTATCTCTATGAGAAACAATTTGTTGCATAGTATAATCCTCCTCCTTATCGCCAAACTCTAGAAGTAAGCATATATAATTAAAGCTCATCTCTAAATTTAACTGTTGCCACCTTGATAATAGCTCCAGTTACTATTCACCATATGTGGGCATTTTTAAGATTCTAAGTTCCCTAGGAATTACTTTATTTTTAAGGCAAGCCAAAGATGCACTCGTTGCGCTTGTATTCTCTTTACTTTGTATGAGAGATCTTCAAACTTGTGTACATCTCTCAGAAAAGCAGCAAAGTCTATGTCATTATTTTCAATGTTGAACTCACTGTTGTTCAGTGTGTTGTCCAACATCAGATAAGGTTTCTTCTTCAAAAACTCCATCATTTTAGATGTAAAATTCTCACTCAGTCCTTCTGGAGTATATACATTACGATTCAAACCATCCACGAGCATTGTAGTCAAACAAGAGTCTTTAACATTATGAGTTTCCGCCACTGCTGCTAACCACAACCAAAAAATGTATAAATATCAAAGTATAAAACAAGTGGTGGCCAACAAAATGGGATCCTTGGATAAAATATATATGCACAGTTTCCACAACAACATCCAAAGGATCACTCATTGGCTAATGGAATAATAACAGCAGGTTTATTGGTAAACGCTTTCATGATGTAGATACACCACTTCATCAGACCTATAACTAACACAACAGATTGTGCTTATATACTCAATTAATTTAAAAACAGTCAATCATATTCAACATCAGCAGTTATACATCCCTTTCTTAAAGAGATACATCAAAAAAACTGAAACAATCAAAAATATATATAAAAAAACATAAAAAAACAAACTTTCTTTAATAATTATTATATTTACATTGTCAAAACTTAATATTAAAAGGTTGGTATTTACACTAACTGTAGCAGATTATATATACATAAAGGATCAATTAAATACATTAAATGCTTCAAGTTAGTTACTTCCTAGCTAGTGGTCTTGATTTTAACAGGGGTTTGAGGGGTACCCTATCATTCAGGCCCGTCCCTCTGTCCGCCCTTAACCTTACTGTCCATCTGCTCTCTGATGTTTCAGTTGAGTTCACTATATCCCCTCCTCGTTCATTTTCATGTACCATCTCAACTGCCATTAATCTGAAAGTATGTGTGGCATCTGTTTTATTTACATGCTTTGCCAATGCATTAGTATTGTCACAATTCCTAATTTTAAGCATGTGTTCCCTTATCCTATGCCCAAATTTCCTGTTGGTTTTGCCAACATAGAAGAAAGAGCATAAATCACATATAGCTAAATAAACAATATTTGTACTGTTACAACATGCTTTGACATTAAATCTAAATTCTGTTTGAAGGTCAGGATATGTAAATTTATTACTTGTGTCAATAAATCTACATTGGTTGCAATTATGGCATGGACTGGTACCTTTCTTACCACCCTGTTCAGTCTTATTTCCTTTATTATTAGAGTAACATAAAAGTTATTTAAGTGATTTTTTTTATTCCTATAGGAAAAATACTGTCTGTCACGTACAATAGGTGCTATGTCAGGATCTTGAGTTAAGACAGGCCAGTATTTCCTAAAATCATCTGTTACAACCTTCACATCACTTGAGAACTCAACTAGCATATGTATCTGTTTATCTACACTCTTCCTATATTTCTGATTCCTTCCATTTAATACTCCTTTATCTGAAAAATAAGGTATCTCTTCTTTGTGCTTTAATTCTGCTGCACCAGAAATTATCTCATGGGTTCTCAAGTCAGTATACCCCCTCTCCACAATCCTCTGCTCCAGCACTCCTAACTCAGTGTCAGCTATCTCATCTTCAGTAGTAAGTCTGGATACCCGCAGGGTTTGCCCCTTCACTACATTTCTGAAGATATGTTGGGGGTGCATGCGACTTTTATGCAGGAAATGATTCCTATGACATTCTTTTCTGTGTATTCTGGTGGATAGTTTCCCATCTCCATCCCAATATATACAAATGTCAAGGAAGTTAATTTCACTAAAAGAGAAACTGACGTCAAATTCAAGAAAAGTTGTAGTTACATTTATGAAATTACAGAAGCTCATCAACTCTGCTTCATCACCCCTCCATAACAGAAACAGGTTGTCAACAAAACGCCTGTAAAAAATCAGTTGGTCCCATCTGTCCTGTGATAACACAAGTTTATTCTCCCATCCAGCCATTACTAGATTGGCGTAGCTGTTGGCACCTGAGGTGCCCATAGCTACCCCTTCTGTCTGCAAATATATCCTGTGTTCGAACATCATAACATTATTCTCTAGTATAAGCATCATTAATTGGCATATCAAATCAACACATCTGCCCTCATAAGTTTTATCCAATATCAAATATTTGCATAACATGTCAACCCCCTGTGTATTCTGAATGCATGTAAACAAGGAGCGTATATCTAATGTGACAAGCAACACTGCACTCATCTCTAAATCAACATTCTTACTAAAGTTAAATAAATCCTGTTAAAATTGTCTCTAAGAATATTGCTTTTTTATCAACAACTGGCCTCAGGTTTTCCTCTACAAATATAGAAAGGGGCTCTGTTACCCAGTTGTTGCCAAAAACAATAGGCCTCAAAGGAGACGTGACTGGGTTCTTATGGACCTTGGGTAATCAGTTTATAACTGGTGTCAAAGGTTTCACAACTTTAAAATAATTATATATATCAAGATCTATTGTATGATCTAACAGCATGTCATACAACGTATGCTCAACATTAGTTATCAATTTCAAAGTTCAGAGGGATTAATCAGCTTATACACGTTACTGTCATTCAACATCTCATGCATAGTCATATTATAGTAAACACTATCCATGATTACTATCGGACCTCCTTTGTCCGCAGGCTTGATAGTAATGTCCATGTCCATTTGCAACATTCTCAAAGCCTCATTTTCTTGTTTGTTCATGTTAAAGAAATTTTCCTTTCTACCACTACTCAATTTATTAAACAATTCTGCTTCACATAACTGTGAAAACATATCTATAGTGGTATTACTGGATGGCATAAACGTACTAGGTTTCCTATATCTTGAGGCATTAGAATCTATACCATTGTTAAACATTAATTTCAATAAAACATTCCTGTTAAACATTTTTAAATTAAAAATAGTTTCTCTTACCTAAGACTTTCTAGAAGGTATAAATGACAATCCCTTGTTCAATAAACTGCACCTGTAATTGTGCGTTTGGGGAGGGGTGGGGGTGGGGGGTTATGTCTGTAAGTGGAACCTGGTGGAGCGGAGGGGATTGATGTATGTAGGATGCGTGTGTATATGTGTGTGCGTTTGTGTGTGTGTCCATGTATGCACATCTGCACATCTGTGATTGTGGGGTTGTTCATACCTCTCGACTTCCCTTTGCAATTGGGCAGGACATGGACAGACACATGAGACACCAGGAATACTTGTCTGACATGTAATCTCAGGACAGCTGATAGTATAATAAGGTATGTAGAATGGAACATACATTGGGAGGGAAACTAGACACCGGGGATACTGTTATAATTGCAATCAGCAAAAAGGTGAAAGAATACCCATGTATGCAGCACTACAGATGCATCAGGGAATTAGTAGACAACACCAGAGAGTGTTTCCAAATATTACTGTAGTCCACATAATAAGTTAATAGAGCAACAGATATTGCACTGACTGAACAATAGTTACGTATGACACTCAAGTGCATTACATTATTGAGTGACTGTAGTAGGCCCTAACATATAGGGGCCATGCTCAAGATGTCTGGACAAACCCAGGGTGAACACTGGATGACAGCAGTGAGTCTTTGAAAAACTGACTCCAATCAAGTCAAAGAGGCAATGGAGTAACAGGTCATGTTTTGTGATCACTTGTCTAGGCAATTAGAAGAATGATACATTAATGATCGGTATTAATGTAAGTTTCCAAGTCTGATGCAGGATGGGGAACTTAAAAGAATAAACTATGGACAGTCTGTAAACTCAGGGACAGGTAAGTATTATGGTGGAATGTCAGGGTGTGTGTGTATGTGTGTGTGTGTGTGTGTGTGTGTGTGTGTGTGTGTGTGTGTGTGTGTGTGTGTGTGTGTGTGTGTGTATATATACTGTTAAGCAATGATGTACAGGTCTTAAAGTGCATTTCTTGTTCTCCCTTCCCAGGTGGCGAGGTGGGTCAGTGTCCATCCTGCAGGCAATCTGATGTTGGTGTCCATACAGACACTGAAAATGATGATAGGTGTGTTGAGGCACAGGTGGGGTTGTCAGAGGCCAAAACTGTGCCATCGTTTGACATCCCCCTGTTATCCACCCCATCCTTGCACACAGTCACAGTGCCTATAGATACCCCATCACCAGTGGCCATAGCACAGGGACATTGGCGGTTGGTGGCAGTGCACAGGACATTGTGGTATCTATGGCACATGTGTCTGGACACAGCAGTCATAGCTGGATGTCCGGCAGGGTGCCACATAGGCAGATGTACAGGGGTGTTCATTGGAGGGCTGCTGCTCATCGTGCCCCTGGCAGAAGTGCCACATCTGGTACCACCAGATGCATGTTTCAAGGCTGTCATGAAGGCGCAGGCACATATAGAATGTTACACCAGACAGGGTCTAAGGCTGCAGAGGTCTACTCTTTCAGCTGTTACTGACAACATCCGTGATCTAGCAGGTTCCCTCCATTATTATACAGAGGTCATGGATGGACAGTGGGGTGAGATGGTGGGACTCATCGACCGTGGATTGTCCATGCTCGAGCATGTAGTGGGAGTTGTGGGATGGCCACATAGATGTAGGCCAGCAACACCAACAGCTGGAGGTCAACGTGGACATGCAAGGACACCAAGCCACTCCTGTAGTGGCAGTACCAGCTCCTGGACTGCAGGGGGAGTGCTTTCCACACCACACCACAGCAGGCCATGTGCACATGGTTCCAGAGGACATATGTCATCATCAGGGGAAAGTACTATATCATGGCTTGTAAATGGACGTGCCCGTGGAACCCCTGGCAGGCACAGTTCTCGTGTCCATGGCTGGAGGTGATGAACTGCACACCCTGCCAGGTATGGTCTTCAGCTGTACAACAAACACCTGTATAGAGCAGCCACATGGCAGAACTGTGTGCATACATGCTCAAACATAATACAAACACGGGCAACCCCATACCTACACACACCACATCACCATGGCCATATCAATAATTAAAACCCCTCACTCACACACATGGTGTCAAACATGTGGCTCAGCCTAGGTCTCTGGCAAACCTACAACACACCTCGTGCATATGATGATACCTGTGCCACATCCCTGTCATCCATAACATTGATGTAGGGACAGGCTAATATGGTTCTGATGCACACGGTGACTGTACTATGGTGTACCAATGTACTGCTGTGTAACATGTCAGCAGTAAAGTTTAATGTTCACATGTCAGAAAGTGTAGCTGTCCAGCCATGATGCATTATAGCTGTTATTAACACTGAGTGTTTGCGGTCTCCATAATGTTAGCCGTTTGTGTTGCAGGTGTCTATGTGACAGCAGGATGATGGTCTGCTCTCATATCTCACAAGGGGCATGGTGCTGTGGTGACACCTTGGCTGTGCCATATCCTAGGTACAGGTGAACTGTATAACAGTTACTGCCTGTGGCACATGGCTGATAGCTCTGGGAGTGGTGTATACAGCTGAGTGCATGGTGGCTGATGTTAGCAGCCCTTCTACAGTGGACAATGGTAGTTGTACTGGGTGGTACACACCACATGTTTGTGTATAACACACACAGAGGCTTTGGTGTTGATGCATTACACAAAGAATGTTGTACACATGGATGTATATACCTGTGCAAGGAACCCATTGTAGCCTATGTAATTCAGCCAAGCCAGACTAGGCACAACAACACATTGGGGAATAAGCAGTCTGCTAGTTTAATAACATTGGTGACGGTACTGTAGTGCAATCCTCAACTCAGTAAACATATGCGTGCTGGTGTGGGTGGCACACCCCTACCCTTTGGAAGGTGAGAGGTGCTGTAGAACCACAGATAGTGTGATATACAACTGCCTAACCTGTTAACATGAACTGTACAGTATTAGGGCCAGCTACACGGGGGGATACACTCAAAAGTAACCGCAATGATGTTGGCTGTGTCCACAATAGCCGCACCCAGCTATATATACCAACCCCAGTATCACTGCACACCTATACAGTGGGGAAGAGGTCATTTACACATCTAACACTAGTTGTGATGGAATGTATGTCCACAGGATGATACTTGTGAAATGTTAGCATATGCCAGGCAGTTCTTGGACAGATGACCTCCTGGGACATGTATATTCGGCAAACTGAAGTAGATTCCTCCACATACACGCACACTCTTATTTGGCAAGACTAAGGCTAGATCCCTACCTAGGTAAGTAGTGCTAGTGATGTGTGTGGCTTTAACTACACACACCACACAGCTTTTAGGATGAGGTGTGTTCCAGGTTACATGTTACATGCAGAACATCCCCAGGCATGTACAGTATGGTAATGGGGGATATAATGGTTGTTTGTGGACAATACATAGTGTGAGATACCGTCAAATACACATTGACAAACACATAACAGTCAGGCACACATCTGGGAGACCTGGGCCTATCAGTGCTAACTACCTTGTCAGTGTGTCCATTGTGTTATAGGTAGGTTGCACACAGCACATGCATAACTGGGCTGGATAGTGTTATCAGTTACCTGTATGGTTGATGGTGACAGTGGTCCCCTCCCCATACACTGATACATGGGATATGTACCAGGAGTACCATGATGTACTGACAGTATACCCAGCACCCACACCCCACTGTGGATATCGTATGAACTGAAACCCATGATAACACTCTGACATACCCACCATCACACATTGACCAAGACTGCAATACAACCCCTTGTCCATCCCAAGAGTGCTACTACAGGGATATGCATCTAATGCACATGCCACAGACATAATAGGGTGATGCATTGTCATGCCTCTCCTATGGTCAGCAACATCACTATCCCTAATACTGTATGGCAATACATATTGTAATAGGAGAATGTGGCCTTCGAATGCTGTACCCTACAGATATACACATATGCACACATACGCATACTTGCCAGAACTCTGTGGGTATCCCATGCCTATCAACCCATTTGTGCAACAGTGGTGTGCTGGTACTGCAAGGCCCAGGTAGCCCTTAGGGAGAAGAGCGTAACAAGGTACATGTAATGTCCGGTACAGCAGCAGCCACATCTAACTATGGCAACGGGGGGTGTGGTAGGTGTGAAGGACCTCAGGGTATTCTCAACTACAGGTTTACTAACAGACACTGATATTCTCAGTAATGCACACATACACATTTGTCAGAACTGTGGTGCATCAGTGCAGGTGTTCATAGGTATGTACCAGGCTATTGTCCATGGAGAGATGGGAAGTGTATGGGATGTGTGTACAGTGGTATCATGCCACTTGCCATGTGCCAGCAGGCCATCAATCAACAGACACCACTGGAGTGATCCTCAGGGTGAGAGTAACATGCATCAGCCAATCATCTGGGTGCCTCTTGGAGAGGGCCATTGAGATGCTCCAGTTGATGTGTATGCAACATGTATTACATAACATGGTCAGTGTCTGTCTTGGAGACCTGTACCCAAGCATGTTCAGTTGACTGTGGTAGTGTAGTTGCGGTATCCATGGCATGTGGTGCGTACAGGGTGTAGAGTCCTATCTGTGGCATTTATAACACAGCTGGGCAGACATGTCAGTGTCAGTCAAGCATAGATTGCCTGTAAGTATCCAAGATGGATACCTGACATCTGCACATCTGTACAGACGACTGACAGATATCAGCTAGCCAACTAGTTATGCATTAGGATGAATGTGTTGACAGATAGACAACTGATACCAATAGGTATACCATTACTACATGACAACAGCCCTCACTGACATGTGCTATACACACAGTAGTCTACAGTTATTTTCCACATGTCAGATCATTGTCCAGTAGGAAATATTTAATGAGACACAGCTCACACACCAGGAACACAACAGTGAGGACTCAGAGTCCATCTTTGCATGCAGGTGGTGTTTGTTTCCATCTACTCTTACTTGGGAAAGTACTGTCAACAGTAGTAACATAATGATACACTACATGCCAGTGTGACTGCATATAACCTGGGATACTACCCATGTATGCAACACATTCACATGGATAAGAGTGTTGTACAAGCCATATATACTCAAGTGACCCAGACAGTAGACTCAAACCCCTTGCTGCTGTAAAGACAGCACATAGACGCATGTGATGTATATGGCATTATATACACTTATTACAGATGTCATTACCCTGCTATGTTATCAGAGTGGAATGTAAGCACTGGTTACCAGGGCGGATCCATGCTTAGAAATTGTCAGCATTACTGCAATATTATAGCTAAGCACATTTGCGCACTGGAAAGCAAAGCCTACACGGTGTAAGCGCCTATACGTTTAACCATACATTAGCACCACGTAGCTTCATGTTAACCCATGCAAACGTGGCTAAAGCTGCTCAAAACTGCCTAAACTACTCTGTATCCAACAGCCCTGTTCTGCCCAGCAACAAAATAAATAGACGTTGTTGGTCTTGAACCCAGGACCTGCACTCTGTAGTTAACCACTACATCATGACAGCTATAAAGACAGTTGTTTTTTCCAATATATCTGTCAGTACATATACTGAATAGTATTGAACAATTGGGGTTCAGGCACCTAGGCGGTGAGACATTTCCCTGTGGTACATTTGACTGGGGACACATGGCTGAAATGACATTCAGCTGCAGAGAAATATGGCTGTTTGCAAATTCCCTGTGGGCAAAGAGTAGCATACACTGCCATGCCCACAGCTTTAATAACCAAATACACATGGGGAAAACAATGCCCATGGTCCCCAGAGGAACATGAGACAGCAAGCAATATCGCAGGCATCAGCAGCAGGCTGGCCAGAGGGCATGTCAGTGGCAGTAAAAATGCAGTGCAGAATGGGCAGTGCCTTTATAATTGGAGTGTGTGGACCACTACCCCTTCACAGTGTCTAGGGAACATTACCTAAAATGCATACTGGAGCATAAATGTGACTATAGTAGCCTGCAGGATTTCCTCCATGCTGTAGCACACTTATACATGTTGTAGTTATATAAGTATGTACTGTACATGGAGCACAACACTTATGACTTCTTCTGCCGCCATGCATTTGGCTATTAAAGCTGTGAGCATGGCAGTGTGTGCTTTTCTTTGCCCACAGGTAATTTGTAAACAGCCATATTTCTCTGCAGCTGAATGTCACTTCAGCCATGTTTCCCCAGTCAAATGAACCACAGGGAAATGTCCTGCTGCCTAGGTGCCTGAACCCGAACAATTGCTGTGACTTCTACAATTGTGTAGTACTTGTTAGTGATATTACCGTTGCATCACATATGTTGTTAAATCTAAATATACACATAGATAAATAAGGTGCGATACATCTGGGAAGGTATACACAACAGTAATGTTTACGCATAACAAGGATATGTATATGTGTGTGTGTGTATATATATATATATATATATATATATATATATATATATATATATATATATATATATATATATCTATATCTTCTTCTTTCGGCTTTTCCCAGTTAGGGGTCGCCACAGCAGAACTCCGATCCGCTAATGATTGGCAGTAGATTTTTATGGTGCCAATGTGCCAGCCCGATGCCCAAGCTTCAATGAAGGCACACCAATTCACGCATGCTTTTCGAATGCCACTCGAACGTGGGGAGGACATGCAGACTCCACATAGGAGGAGCTCCAGCCAAGAATCGAACGGGAGAACCTCTTGCTGTGAGGCGACAATGCTACCGCTGCATGCAGCTTATATGGCTGTATATATATATATATATATTAATATATATATATATATATATATATATATATATATATATATATATATATATATATATATATATAGGTAGATATCTATAACTATATGTGCATATATATATATATATATATATATCTGTGTAGACATATATAGATGTGTATGTGTATATATATATATATATATATATATATATATATATATATATATATATATATATAGATATATATGTATGTGTGTATATATATATATATATATATATATATATATATATATATATATATATACACACACACATACATGTTTAGTTTAACATATGTCCAGAACATGGAGTGGAGTCATACCTCAGTACCAATAGTCTTAACCTCTTAGTGCAAGGGAATGTCATGTACATATTGTAGGTATAAATGTAGACTGTTGCTACTGTGACAGGGGTTGTCTTAACAGAAATGTTGTGTGTGGGAGGTCACATCTGCTTTTGACATGTACTCCATCAGTTACTGACAGTCTTCCTAAGGTCATCATAGTACAGTACCACAGATATCATAGTAATGGTCCTGTGGAATACAGCAGCGATATGACCAATAAATGTGGACAGTCTGACATACTCTGGTCAGTCCAGAGGTATACACAGAACCCCTTTGTGCAAGACGTGGACCAAGCCTGACTATGTGGATGTTAACAGCAATGTAAATGGGTATATCACGTAAATACTGGAGTACATATGCCTACACAGTTTATGCATTCACACACTCCTGTCTGTCCTGACACATAATAACTGGTGGTGCAGAGGTCACATGGCCACATACTACCCCCTAGTTAGTGAGATACATCTGTACAGCATCCCACTGCTTTGTCAGAAATACATGACAGTGATGTTGGCCCGGCAGCAGTACATTTGAAAAATACCTGGACATAATATTACACTGGATAAGTACACTGAGCTGCTAGGCATGTCACAAAGCACTGTGCAAACTACATACAGACTGCCACAACACTGGTCTATATTTCTTATGGGGGAATACACATGTACCTGCAAATATAGCAGGCTCTACAGGCATGTCACAGCGCAGAGTAACAGACACCTGTGTGAAAGTACATACCCACAACCATTGTGAACACAGCCACAGCCACATATGGTAAGCGAGCTTAATATTACAGTATATGGGCTGTCTGATCAACACCGTCCTCATATGTGCCACTCACACACTAACCCTACATATACTGGGCCACTATACAGTGTAGTCCGATGCCTGACTGTTGTATGAGACATGTGTGTTTGGCCCTACAAGCATGTAAGCTGATAGGGTACCATACACTGGAGCAGCATGTAACATCAGATAGAACAGGATCAAGAACAATGACATCTACCACAGTCTGTGCACAGGCCAAGGTACATATTCGCAATACACACACTGTCAACAATCACCATAAGTACACAAACCTCACTACTGTGCACACAACCACAAAAAGGCCAGGTTATGTCCTCAAATATAACCCCTACTATACACAACGTGTAGCAGTCTGATATCTCACTTGCTTGTTATCAAGTATGATGTCAATAAATAATGGTGTACAGAACATATGCACCTCTTACTGCATGACATATGTACAAAGGTTTACAGAGTTGTGGCTGGAGGCACAAACTCAGGGCCAATATTGACATGTTGCTGTGATAACTTCATACATTTACAGTTGTAACAGGGTTTGTTGTGACATATGTCCTGTGAGGTATATGAAGTCAGTAACTCTCATGGCTGTCACCATGGACTGACTGCAGTCCTCAGACTATGCTTCTGCAGTTCTAAGATAGGTAATCTGTGAGTAAATTACGACACATAAGACTCCAAACATTGGCCAGTCTGCAGATAACCCTACAGGTGGGAGTTTCCTCAACCACATAACACTGTCATGACAGGTATTATATCATGTAGCCAGCCATATCCACACAAACCTTGTTACACTAACATTACTTCAAATGCAGAAGAGCAAAACTTACATTCTATAGTCATGTCTGGAACATCCCCGTCCTGTTTGTTGGCCTGTCTCCACAGTGTATGTTGCTGAGGTATATCCAACTACCATCTGTGATGCTGTTGCCAAATACTGACATGAAGTCCTGCTCACAGTGAATGAAAAGGGCCAACATCCACATTATGTTCCTAGTTATAGGAGTGTATTTCCATGCAATTGGCTATGGGAATGTTACCACAGCTGTTCTACATGCAATCAGCTAGTGGGGACTGCAATTCATGCACAGGCCATCAACTGATCATGAGCGTCACTTACAAAACACAAGCTGCTGCCTAAGCAAAGCAGGTGTACTTTCCCACATCCACAAGCGAGGGAGTGAGAGAGACAGAGACAAAGTAAGACAGGGAGGGGTTAGGAGTGTAAAATCTAAGCTTATTTGTGTCACACACTTACCAGTACAGAGTTTCAAACCCCTGCCTATGTATTGCTATTACATGTGACAATTGAGGAGAGATGGGCGAAGGCTGCCAGCCTAGTCAAATAGAATTTGATATCTAATTCTGGCATTTGTAAATAAATGTAAAATACAGGCATGTTTTCTTTATAATAAATGTAAAATACAGGCATGTTTCTTGAGTGTAAAGAAAACACTGTAAAATATGAACTTCAAGATTGTGGCAACATTGCCATCTGCTGTAAGGAAAACCAAGCCAAGTATTTCAAATGTGTCTTTTTAGGTTGAAAAGATCTTATGAATCACTTATATGTTAGAATTCGCCTCCAAGGCAGCTGGATGAAGATTTCGTGCCCATTGTTTTAAGGCTAAAGTTTATGGCCAGAATTTAGATGTGGAATGTGTTTTATTGCTCTGGTTTCTTTTAGACTATACATGTGGAATGTCTTCTATTGTTGTAAGTTTCTGTGCAGGCGTTAGATTGCTAAATAATGCAGTTTGTTTGCCTAGGAAAACCTAAGTGTCAAAAATGATGTAATTTGGGGAGGGTGTTTGTTAGTAATGTTTAAATACTATTTCTCACAAAAAAACAAAAAGCATTTTGATCTTGATATCAAATTTACCAGCACTGCTTATGCTCTTCGTGTATATAAGTAGAATTGTAGCACTGTGTTAGCTAAAGATTAGAAAGTTAGATTAAGTATTTTTCTGTGTAATCAGATCTTTCCTACAATATTATTTTAAGTTTCTGTGTGATCTCTGAGCTCTTAGATATCTCTGTGGTGTAGTAGTTTTGTCTTGTGTTTTAATTATTTATTATTAAATATTTTTAAAACCTTCTAACTGTGGCTGTTTTGTGTAGAGATAAGCTCTTGAATACATTGCATATTTATAGAGGCTATTGTAATAGGCCACTCTAAAGTAATCCTTGACTGTTAGTCATACGTCTTCTTCTTCATTCGGCTTTTCCTGGTTAGGGGTTGCCACAGCAGAACTCCGGTCCGCTAATGACCGGAAGTAGATTTTTACGGTGCCAAGGTGCCAGCTCGACACCCAACCTTCAACGAAGGCACGCCCATTCACGCATGTCTTTTGACCACCTGCCACTCAACCATGGGGAGGGTATAAAGACTCCACACAGAATGCACTCCAGACGAGAATCAAATGGGAGAACCTCTTGCTGTGAGGCGATAATGCTACCACTGCACCACTGCGGCTTATAGTCATACTACCATTGGATAATAATATTGCACAATAATAATTGGACACCCTTTTAGGGGCATTTTAGTAGCTGATATTATTAACTGGGTGGTGGCAGTTATTACTACCATATAGTCTGGGTAAAGGGGCACAGCTAGGGAATCTGTGTCAGCCTTTCCCAGGAGTGTCTGTGAAGTTGTATAAATACTTATCTCAAAGTGTGTGTGTGCTGTGTCAGCTACTTGGCAGGGACACAAATCACTGGCTGGACAGAGAGGGTACTGGAGGTTCTAGCTTGCCCAATTAGGCTGAGACCTGACCCCTATAGCTGTGCCATTGGGGAGTCTTATTGGGGATCTGGTGAGCAAGGGAGTAGCCAGCCCCAGACTGACTGTGATCTCTGTGTGCACTTAAGGGAAATTGTACTTTACTGTGTGTATTAGTTATCCTTTTTTCTTCTAGAAGATGACCTCCCTGGTGTTAGTGGTGAGGATTGAGGCTCCTTGATTGCTGGGCCTGGGCACAGTCATCATAAGGGGTGGCAGTGCTGGGATTTACTTCACATACTAATTGGCTTGTAGTGGTGTGGGGTAGAGTGAATTCCTGTAGCTTATGTACAGTGATCTCTAAAAGTGTTTTGTACTCTAAAACAGCCACGCAGTGTATAGTCAGAGTTCAGATCACAATTGTTTTATTTCTTTTGTTACCTTAGTGTTAGTCAGGGTGAGCAGGAAGCATGTCAGCAGTAGAGTATGGAAAGCTGACAAGAAGCCAGTTGGTGGAGATGTGCCAGGCTAGGGGACTGGTGCATGGAAACCTGACTAAAGCAGACCTGATGGCAGCCTTGGTTACAGCTGCATCAGAAAACAGCAGCCTGGAGGACAATCAGACTGACAGTGGAGATACAATATCCTCGGAGAATGGACAGCTCAACCTTTCTGCAGTGGACTTAAAAATTCAGCTGGAGTTAAAGAGACTTGAGTTGGAGACCAGGCATATGGAACTAGAAGCAGATGAGAAAATGAGGAGTCTACAAGCTGAGGAAAATGAACGGCAGATGAGGCATGAGAGGGAAATGCTGACACTTCGCCAGAGTCATGGAAGTAACGGGGAAGGGAGTAACCGGATCCCAGAAGCACAAAAGGTCAGTAAATTTCTTCCACAGTTTAAAGAGGGGGATCATTTTGATAGCTTATCTCATATGTTTGAGCGGGTATGTAAACAGTATGAAGTTGACCAAAGGCTCTGGGTGTGGTTCCTGACCTCCTTACTCCATGGTAAAGCTGTAACATCTTTAGCAAAAATGCATGACACTGACTGTTTTGATTATACTGCTGTAAAAAAGACATTTATTAGAATGTTTTAAGCTAACACCTGAAATGTATAGGAAAAATTTCTTTAGCATAGACGCAAGGTAGATGAAAATGTATGTGAATATGTTGTTTAACTGAGCACTTATTTTCATAGCTGGGTGAGTCGATGTCAGGTCACCACTTTTGAAGGGCTGGCAGACCTTTTGGTAAGGGAACAAGCCCTTAGCACTTTGCCTGAGGACATGAGGGTCTGGTTAGCAGATAAACAGTGTGCTACTTCAGAGGAGTTACGGAAGAAGGGAGACCTATACCTGTCATGCAGAGCAGCCCTGCTCAGGAAAGGGACCCCCAGTACTGCTCATGGGTCTAAAGGACCCCATGGCGGGCAGCACAGACTGCCCCAACAGAATCTACCAGTAGCAGGGGAAGCCACTTGTTCAGGTACATGTCCAGGAGCTAGGCTTAAATGTTTTAAATGCAACCAGTGGGGCCATGTGGCATACAGATGTCCACAGAGGCAAGGTGGAGAACCAAAGATGAGGGAGCCAGTAAGTGGGAAAGACAAAATGCCAACAGTGTGTTGTCTTGAGACAACATGGGTATGGAACTACCATCCTGCAGATGTCCCGAGAGGGAAGGATTTGGATGAGACAGTACTATGTACTTATGTAGTTACATGCAGTGAGGCTAGGAGACAAGCATGTGGGTCTGGTAGCCTGGGTGAGACCCAGAAAGACTACATACTTGCAGCCAGGACTGCTGTGGTGGTTACTTCAGGGAGTGAGCTACACTGTATCAGTGAGACTGAATGTGAGCCACAGCTGCTTATGGGTACTGATGTTCCCTTGGACAGGGTAACTGCAAAGATAGAGGTGAGTAGTAGTACCCAGGCTGATAGTGAGGCACCACTGTCAGAGGATGCCAGACTTCCTGTGGAAGGGGAGCTGGGAAGGGTTACAAGGAGAGAGCTGAGACAGGTTCAGCTCTCAGACCCTACATTGCAAGGCTTGAGACAGGTAGCTAGGGAGGCACCTGATTCTCAAGGGAAGGGGAAATCTGTATACTGGAACAAAGGGTTACTATACAGAGAGTGGACCCCTGAGGGAGGGCTAGAAGGTGAGAAAGTATAGCAGTTGGTAGTGCCTAGAGCTTACTATCTGGTGCTTCTAGCCATAGCCCATGATATTCCCTTTGCAGGTCATATGGGCATAAAATGCACAAAGAGGCATGCTATGCAAAACTTCTATTGGCTTGGAATTTCCAATGATGTAACAGAGTACTGCAGGACTGGTGAGCAGTGCCAAAAGGTAGGCAAGGCAGGAGACAAGGTGAGAGCTCCTTTGATGCCTTTGCCTGTGACTGAGGAGCCATTTCAGAGTGTAGCTATGGATATTGTGGGTCCTGTGAGTACATCAAGTTCCACAGGGAAAAAGTATATCCTAGTGATTGTAGATTATGCTACACGATACCCTGAGGCAGTGGCCTTGTCCTCCATTGAAGCCGAGAAGGTGGCAAATGTTTTGCTAGAGATTTTCAGCAGGGTATGTTTCCCATAGGAAATACTGTCTGACAGAGGTGCTAATTTTATGTCAGACCTACTGGCTTGTCTGTGGAAGTCCTGTGGGGTGAAGCACATGAAGACCACCCCCTACCATCCCCAGACTAATGGTCTTGCTGAGAGGTTAAACTCCTCAATCAAGTTCATGCTGCGGGCATTTGCAGATCAGTTTAAGAGGGAGTGGGACAAATATTTGCCCCATCTGTTGTTTGCTTACAGAGAGGTTCCCCAGGAATTCACAGTTATTTCACCCTTTGAGTTGTTGTATGGGCATAGGTTGAGGGAACCTCTAGATTTAATTTGAGATAAGGGGGAAGGTGAGTTTGAATCTCACAAGGAGTCTGTTGTGGCATATGCCCTGAACCTCATGACAAGGCTTAGGGAACTCATGTGCCTGGCCCAGGAGAACTTGGCAGAAGCCCTACATCAGAAAAAGGTGTAGTATGACAGGAATGCTAGAGCTAAAGAGTATGCTGTAGGGCAGCAGGCGATGGTTCTCATTCCTGTCAGACACAACAAGCTGCAAGCAGCTTGCAAGGGACTCTACAAGGTAGTAAGAAAGGTAAGTGATGTTAACTACATGGTGGAAGTGCTAGGCAGATAGCAGGGGCACAAATTGTACCATGTTAACATGATAAAACCTTACCATGATAGGGAGGCCCTTGTGCTGAGCATTTGCAGTGGATTGCAGGAGGAGTCTGAGGGAGATCTGTGGACTGATCTCCTCAGTGCAGCTTGGGCTGACACCTCGGTGGAAGGGGTAGCAATGTCCCAGCAGTTATCTCCTACCCAGGTTCAAGAAATCCAAGCAGTGTTGCAGGAGTTTGGGGGCATGTTCACCGGGAAACCGGGGGGCACCCACCTAGTGCAGCACCAGGTGAATACAGGACCCCAAAGGCCTATCAGGCAGACCCCTTATAGGGTGCCTGAGAGAGTCAAACAGGCTCTGAGGGAGGAGGTATAGGAGATGTTGGAACTAAGGGTGATTCAAGAGTCCAACAGTCCCTGGGCCTCACCAGAGGTGTTGGTGCCAAAGATGGATGGCAGCAACAGGTTCTGTGTGGATTACAGGAAATTAAATAGGCACACAGAGTCGGATGCTTACCCCATGCCTAGGACAGATGAGGCCCAAGAGCAGCTGGGTGGGGCTAAGTATCTTACAACCATTGATCTTACCAAGGGTTACTGGCAGGTGCCCTTGACTCTCAGCGCTAGAGAGAAGTCAGCCTCTGTGACTCCTTTTGGCTTATATGAGTTCACAAAGATGCCCTTTGGGATGAAGAATGCCCCAGTGACTTTCCAGAGGCTGGTAGATCATATCTTAGCAGGAGCAGGAGGGTTTGCCCTTGCTTACATGGATGATATTACTATCTACAGTCATTCCTGGCAAGAGCACCTTCAGCACGTCAAGGAGGTGCTGGGCAAACTACAGAGGGCAGGGTTGACCATTAAGCCGAGCAAATATCAGGTGGGTATGGCAGAGGTCTCCTACCTAGGACATGGAATGGGGAGTAGTAAGATAAGGTCAGAGCCTGCCAAAGTGGAAGCTATTCAAGCATGGCCTGCACCTATTACCAAAAAGCAGGTGAGAGCATTCTTAGGGACAGCAGGGTACTACAGAGAGTTTGTTCCCAATTATAGTACCATAGCAGCTCCCCTCACAGCCCTGACAAGGAAGAACAGGCCAGATAGGGTAGTGTGGACCCCAGCATGTGAGCAGGCATTTCAGAAGCTTCAAGAAGTTATCCCAAAGAAAAAACAGACAGAAGACAGAACCACCAGAGTGATGTTAACTTAAAGCACAGACAGCACACAAGTTAAATCCATAATAAGGCAGTTTTGGCCAATCCTCACCCAGAATGCCAAGCTAAAAGACATTGTAGGTGAAACACCATGCTTTGGCTACAAGAATAAGAAAAATTTAAAGAGGTTACTTTGCACAAAGGATGGGTTTAACAAACATAAAATCGTTGGACATAAAGGCATGTTCAAGTGTGGCCACTACACAGCATGCCCACTAATTGACTGTAATAACGAATTTGAACATCCAAAGACAAAGAAGAAATACATCTTTAATGTCAAAGCCACTTGTATAACCCCCAATGTGGTGTACATGGCTACCTGTAAACTATACCCTGCATTCTATGTAGGAAAAACTAATCAGATGTTTAAAAATCGCATTTTGAGACATCAAAGAGACATTATCAATAAAGATCCACATAATGCTTTAGCAACGCATGCTGAAAGAAATGTTGGTCATTCTTTCACTTATAAGGTGATAGAGAATGTATATAGTGGAATAAGGAAAGGTGACATTGAAAATATTACTGAATGCAGGGAGAGTAAGTGGATTGTGAACCTCCGTGCTGATATTGAGCCAGGCTTGAATAACATCATTTTACTGAAACCTATACTAAAAGCTAGAAGACCAACTATCAGCTAACATGGAGGCGTGTCTGGCTTAATAATTCATGATTGGTCACACCCCTCAAAAGCAAAAGGTATAGGAAATGGAACACCCCCAGGTGAGAGGAAAGAAGATTGGTGCATTTAAACAGCTGATTGACAGTGTGATGATTGAATGGTTGTCGCAACAGTAAAGGAAGCAAGCACTATAAATATGAACTTCCAGTCCCAATCTCTATGATCTGAAGAAGATACCAAAAGCGCTTATCATTTGGAATACATAGGGACTGTTTTATTCTACATCAAGATTTTAACTTGACATGAAGATTTTAACTTTTCCTACAATAAAAGGATTTTAACTGCCATTAAAGCTAGAAGCTTTTATTTGATCTGTTAGACTGGTTAAGCTGTTATCACAGTTCATCACAGTCACACAGCAGCTACTACATCTTCAGTGTGGTTACTTTGTATATCAAACCAAAAAGGTTGGATACTTTGAAGCCATCATAAGACTGGAAATTCTGGAGCCATCATTTCACTATGGTATAACTGCATTCACAGCGTGAATATCTTGTAAGTGCATTTAATTTAACTACTGGAAATGTATGCAAGTTTTTTGCTATATATGTTGCACTTTTAAGTTTTATATCATTTAACCACATTACCTCTTCTCCAAGAGAACTTTACTTCATTGGCCATTGTTGTACAGCGTTTCATTTTGAATAATGCTTCAAACTATGGGGTGGGGGCTGTACTTAGCCAGATTACTTCAGAGGGAAAAGAGCACCCAGTGGTTTATCTCAGTCATAGGCTCCAACCCAGGGAGGAATGCTATGCAGCAGTAGAAAAGGAATGTCTAGCCATAGTGTGGGCACTACAAAAACTTCAGCCTTATCTGTGTAGAAGAAAATTCACTGTGATGACAAGATCACAACCCTCTAACATGGTTAAACAGAGCCAGTCAGCAAAACGCCAAGTTGCGCCAAGTTGCTAAGATGGAGTCTGGGGTTACAAGCATATGATATGTCAGTGCAGCACCACAGTGGGAGTAGCAATTCCAATGCAGATGGGCTCTCAAGACAGGGAATGGCGTGAGGTACACCCAGATAGACCTGGCACTCTCAAGCGATGTTTCTCAAGTGGCACTTGAAAAACTTGCTTGAGTTGATTAGGGGGTGGGGGGAGATGTGACGATTGGGGAGAGATGGGTGAAGGCTGCCAGCCTAGTCAAATAGAATCTGATATCTATTTTTAGCATTTGTAAATAAATGTAAAATATAGGCGTGTTTTCTTGATAATAAATGTAAAATACAGGCATGTTTCTTGAGTGTAAAGAAAACACTGCAAAATGTGAACTTCAAGATTGTTACAACATTGCCATCTGCTGTAAGGAAAACCAAGCCAAGTATTTCAAATGTGTCTTTTTAAGTTGAAAAGATCTTATGACTCTCTTTCATGTTAGAATTCAGCTCCAAGGCGGCGGGATGAAGATTTCATGCCCATTGTTTTAAGGCTAAAGTTTATGACCAGAATTTAGATGTGGAATGTGTTTTATTGCTCTGGTTTCTTTTAGAATACACATGTGAAATGTCTTCTATTGTTGTAAGTTTCTGTGCAGGTGTTAGATTGCTAAATAATGCAGTTTGTTTGTCTGGGAAAACCTAAGTGTCAAAAATGATGGAATTTGTGGAGGGACCCAGCAAACATGCTGTTAGTAATGTTTAAATACTATTTCTCACAAGAGACCAAAAAGCATTTTGATCTTAATATCCAACTAACCAGCACTGCTTATGCTCTTTATGTATGTAAGCAGGACTGTAGCACTGTGTTTTCTCTTAAGATTAGCTAAAGATTAGAAAGTTAGATTAAGTATTTTTCTGTGTAATCAGATCTTTCCTACAATATTATTTTAAGTTTCTGTGTGATCTCTGAACTCTTAGATATCTCTGTGGTGTAGTAGTTTTGTCTTGTGTTTTAATTATTTATTATTAAATATTTTTAAAACCGTCTACCTGTGGCTGCTTTGAGTACAGATAAGCTCTAGAATACATTGCATATTTATAGAGGTTATTGTAATAGGCCACTCTAAAGTAAGCCTTGATTGTTAGTCATACTACCATTGGATAATAATATTGCAGTAATAATTGGACACCCTTTTAAGGGCCTTTTAGTAGCTGATATTATTAACTGGGTGGTGGCAGTAATTACTACCATATAGTCTGTGTAAAGGGGCACAGCTGGGGAATCCGTGTCACCCTTTCCCAGGAGTGTCTGTGAAGTTGTATAAATACTTATCTCAAAGTGTGTGTGTGTTGTGTTAGCTACTTGGCAGGGACATGAAGCACAGGTTGGACAGAGAGGGTACTGGAGGTTCTAGCTTGCCCAGTTAGGCTGAGACTTGGACCCTATAGCTGTGCCAGTGGGGAGTCTTATTGGGGATCTGGTGAGCAAGGGAGCAGCCAGCCCCAGACTGACTGTGATCTCTGTGTGCACATAAGGGAAATTGTTCTTTACTGTGTGTATTAGTTATCCTTTCCTCTTCTAGGAGATGACCTCCCTAGTGTTAGTGGTGAGGATTGAGGCTCCTTAATTGCTGGGTCAGGGCATGGTCATCACATATGTCTGTGCAGTTATTGCATGTGACCCAGAGCTTACATGTTGTGGGTACTGTCCAAAGGTATATTTGATGGTGAGTGACATCAGCAACAGTGATAAAGGAGGGATAAGGTAGGTATAGTACATGTGCTTTTCCACAAGAACAGGTGTCAAGGATGACACAGCCACACTCTCTCAGGGACTCACACACATTATCACAGTTGGCAGGGTCAGGAGTAGACTTCCTAACTAACTAGTTTGCCACACTACAGTAATATGCAGGTATCACATGCACCACAGAGGTTATCAGGCTGATATATGGGCAAAGGGTATGTCAAGGTGTCTGACTTCAGAAGGCATGCTTCAGTAGGTGAATGGGATATTTAGTTAGTGTGAATGGCATCCAAATCATTATACTCCACACACACACACACACACACACACACACACACACATACACACACACACACACACACACACACACACACACACACACACACACGTTTGCCAGTACTGACATGCATTGGTGCATTGCTTCACAGGTATGTAGTGGCTGACTGTGCCAGAAGGCAGTACAAGGCTAGGTAAAGGGTTTACCTTGGTGACAGGCCACATGACAATGGTCTGCAGTGTGGCTCAGGGCTGTACTGTCTGGATTGGCCCACACAGGTGGGTATTGTCTGGGATGTGCAGATATTCCACATGCATGTTCTGTGACATGTGGACGTGTACCTGTGGTGTCTGGGGCATGTTGTGTAGACAGATTGTTATCATCAGATGTGCCATTCCTGACCTCATGTGGTGATAACTGGCAATGGAAACCAAATGAAATATGTAAGGAGAAAATACCACTCTGGACACAGAAATAAAACTTTATATTTATTTCTGTGTCCAGAGTGGTATTTTCTCCTTACATATTTCATTCAGTTTTTGTTTTGCACTGGCAATGGAAACCAGGTTGACCCTGAACCTACATTGACAGCATGATACAGGTATTCACTGGCATCTGTCCATACAGGAAATGTGTATAAGGCATGGTATTTCCTTTGTGGGTTTCATTTGCTGACTCTACAGTTGTTGCAGGCTTCCAGTGGGGAACATCCCAAAGGGCCACTGTATGCAATGCTTTGCCTATTGTAGGGATGTGACAGGGTGCTATGTCCTCTGTAGTCCACTGCAATCACACCATGGTTACTATCTGTGGTCAATATGCAGGGAACTACCAGCATAGTGGTTGTTGCCTAGCCAAGTGTGTTTGTGTATGAGACATGGGTGGAGAGGGTTTTCTGGGTAATACAAAGGTCGCCTATATTGTTCCTCAATCCATGATGTCACATGTAGGGGTATGGATTGTCTACTACAGCCTCTCTTTTGTTTACCATCTGTTGTCCTTGTAAGGTGGACATTTTGACATATAATAGGCCCACCATACAAGAAATTTGCAAAACCCGCTTCTCAATGAGTACACACACACAGCTACCTCCACACAGGATACTAATGATAAACACACACACACACACACACACACACACACACAGAGTCTCACAGTTGCCATGTCTGGGATTAAAACTCCTAAATCCCACTACAGCATTACACAGTTATAGCATGCACCGTGGAGCATATTGGCTATTATTTCCCCAAAGGTGTATTTCAAAGTGAATGATATCAGCAGGCTTGCCAAAGTAGGGCAATGGAAGTTGTAGCGACTGTGAATGGCATCAAAAGTATTAACCCTACACAGACAAACACACAGAATTTTATTGTTGCCATGTCTGGGATTAGAACTCCTACCTAATTAATACATCACATTATAGCATTATGCAATTATAGCACGAGCCATGGAGCTTACTAGGCTACTTCTTTCCCAAAGGTGTATTTCAAAGTGAATGACACCAGCAGGCTTGCCAAGGTAGGGCAATGGAAAGTGTAGGTCATAGGTTCATTGGTTGGTACTAGGCTATCGGCCCTAAGGCCTAGCCATGGCAATTCCCCTGGCTATGTCTTCCCATAATATTTACTTCCCTGGACCCCTGTCTAGCAGGGTGACTGACATGATCCCCGGGGTCAATTTCCTATCTCCCATCCAATAGTCAAGGTTCCTTTTGAAGAGGGCCAAAGAGGCACTCTGCTTGACATGTATGGGCAGTCTATTCCAAAGTCTGCGGAGTCTCTGGGTCAGGAACACATCCCTCCCGCATGTTTTGTTCATTGCAATGACAAGGTTAGGATCTCTAGAGCATGTGGCTGTGAGGGATTTGGATTTCTTTAGGTGTAGCATGTCCAACAGCTCTGGGTTTGAAATGGCATTGTATGTTAAGCAGAGATCGCCTCTGAGTACACTATATGTGACAGAGTCTAGCTGGATGAGTTTCAGATGGTCAGCATATGGAATCTGGTTTAGGCCTGTGACTCTTTTAGTGAGGTATGTCTGCAGTATGTCTAGTTGTTGCAGATGTCTTGTGAGGTACATACCAAATGGGGCATTGTAGTCTGTACTGGGTCAACTGAGAGATGACTACAGTGGGACAATGGCTCCTTTTTCCTGGATGAAAAGCCCTTAGTGATGAGGTGTGCCACACAGGTGGATTTCCTGTCTGTTGTGTCAATGTGATTATCAAAAGTGAGACCACTGTCCACCTGTGTCCCTAAGGCTCTTATCACACTTTAGGTGTTTAGTGTACTGCCACCTATGTGGTACTTGACAGGTACATGTCCCTTCCAAAAGGGGATAACTATATATTTCTTGGCATTGAGCTTGAGGCCATGGGTTAGGCACCAAGCATCTATTTCTGTAAGACCCTTCTGTAGAATATCCACATCATTTGGGGATTCAGTATTGGCTCCCAGTTTGCAGTCATCTGCAAACTTTGTTAGCCAGAGTCCCTTAGTGTTGGTCTGTACTTCAGAGCAGTAGATGCCAAACAAGAGCGGTCCCAAGACTGAACCCTGAGTTACTCCAACCGTCACTTGTCTGGGGCTGGATTTGGAGTCACCTACTTTTACAGTGTGGGTTCTGTCAGTACAGCAGTTGGCAACCCATTGGGTGATGTAGGGATTAATGGCCAGCTTAGTACATTTATCTATGATTCCAGACTGGGGGATGGTGTTGAAGGCCTTGGTGAGGTCCGGATAGGCTGTGTGAACCGTCTTGCCCTCATCCACAGCTCTGGAGACTGATTCAAAGATGTCAATCAGGTTCAGGAGACATGATCAGCCCTTCACAAACCCAACCTGGGTGGGGTCCAGTGTTTGCAGGTTGCCAATGTTTTTGTTTATAAGTTCCATGATAATACATTCCATGGCCTTGCAGATCAGGCATGTCATATCGCTGGGGCAGTAGTTCCCAATATTCAAGATGGATCAACCCTTGTGGACCGGGACAACTGTAGCTGTCCACCACTCAGTGGGCATGAAGCCTGAGGTGTGGCTATGATTAGACATGGCACGTAGGTGAGGTGCCAGTTCATTTTGTAGTTCATGGAGTACACAGCCCGGGATGTTGTCTGATCCCATGGATGCTGTTTTTGTAGCTCTGGACAGTGCAGTTTTTACCTGCGTGGTCATTATTACCGGAATCTGGCAATCTTTCAGTATTGAGATGGGCCCTTTAGGGGGTGGCACTGAATCGATCTGCCAGGATTTTGGCAATATCCTTGGGATCAGTATATTTAATGCCATCCTGTTGTATCTCAGACCAGATCTGAGCATTGACATTTAGATTCCTGACATAGCTATGGAAAGGCTTGCAGCTGTCTTTGGCATCTTTGGCTATATTACATTCGTAAGTAGCTTTGGAGGATTTTATGAGAGAACTCAGCTTCTTACTGAGGGTGGTAAGGGAGTGTTTTGCATCTTGGAAATTCCCTCTTTTCTGCAACAGTTTCTTCCTTTTGTTGTTCATTTTGTTTATGGCAGGGGACCACAACATTGCCTTCCTTTTTTTGGTGGGGAGCATCTTGGTTTTATTTGGGATGGCACGATTCATGCACGAATGGATGTGCTCGTACAGTGCCTTAGTGTAGGATTCAGCATTCATCCTTTCATTTCCTGCCTGCATGGGTGTCATGATGTTAGTCACATCTGACATGTGTAGCATGAAGTTGGCTTTGGAGATGTGTGTAATGGAGGTTTCCTTACTGGGGTGTGGGGGAGAGATGTGGATGTTAAGGGTGATTAGCTTATGGGCAGACCTGACCACCGATGGGGTGACCATAGGTGTGGAGCATTGATTTTCCATGTTGGTAATGACCAGATCTAGGATATTGGAGCTCCTGGTGGGACTATTGGTTACTTGATCCAGGGTATTGGGAATTATGACTTCCAAGAACCATTGGGCACAAGTGTTGGTACACAAGTAGTTTTCGCAGTTAATGGCATGATAGTGTAAGTCACCCAGTATTAGGGTGTATGGTTGTATCATAATATTTTCGAGTATATTTAGAAAGGTGTAGTGGGAATCTTGGGGCATGGTGGGGGAACTGTAGCAAGCTATACAATTTGGATTGCAGTCTTACCTAGTGTTAGTTGCGCTGGGAGTATTTCAGATGCATTCTGTTAGGCAAGTAGCCTGGCGGTGTGAATATCCTTGGTGAATATGGACACTCCTCCACCTTTAGTGTTTTGGTCCCGGTTTGGTGGCCGACAGGTGTGGTAAGAGCTGTACCTGGTATTGCAGCAGTGCTCTCTGGAGCCTTGGATCAGGTCTCTGTTACTACACAGATATCGATGTTCTCCATTTTTAGGAGTGCCTAGTTACTGTGAATGGCCACAAAAGCATTGATCCCTAAACACACACAACCAAACACACACACAGAGTTTCACAGTTGCCATGTCTGTGATTAGAACTCCTACTCCCTTCACACTACAGCATTATGCAGTTACAGCACTTGCCATGGAGCTTACTGAGCTACTTCTTCCCCAAAGGTGTATTTCAAAGTGAATGATATCAGCAGCCCTGCCAAAGTAGGGCAATGGAGATTGTAGTGAGTATGACTGGTCTCAAATGCATTGATCCCTACACAGACAAATACACAAAGTTTTACAGTTGCCATGTCTGGGAATAGAACTCCTACTTAACTAGTACATTACATTACAGCTTTACTTAATTATAGGACATGTCACAGAGCTTATTGGACTACTTCTTTCCCAAAGGTATAGTTCAAAGTCAAAGACATCAGCAGCCCTGCCAAAGTAGGACAATGGATATTGTAGTGAGTGTGAATGGTCTCAAAAGCATTGATCCCTACACAGGCAAACACACACCAACAGTTGGCATGTCTAAGAATAAAACCCCTACCTAACTTGTACATCACAGTAAATCATTACGCAGTTATAGGATGCACCACGGAACCTACTGGGTTATGTTTTCCCCATAGGTGTATTTCAAGGTGAATGACATCAGCAGGCTTGACAAACTAGGGCAATGGGGAGTGTAGTGACTGTGAATGGCCACAAAAGCATTGATCCCTACACACACACAACCAACCACACACACACAGTTGCCATATCTGGGATTAGAACTCCTACCTAACTAGCACATCACACAGTTATTGCACGTGCCATGGAGCTTACAAGCTTACACTTTCTCCAAAGGTGTATTTCAAGGTGAATGACATCAGCAGGCTTGCCAAAGTAGGGCAATGGAGAGTGTAGTGTGTGTGCATGGGCCATAAACCATTCATCTGGAAGCAGACACACAATACTCAGGCACACACAAGTTTATATTTTACAGGTTTGTGTATACAACTGCTAGATGAATACTGACTTGTACAGTCATGTTACACAGTTATCTCAAGCACCACAGACACTATAGTGCTGAGGGATACCAGAGACACATGTCTACAGTGATTGACATTTGCACATCATGTGGTTTTAGCCAATTGGATGTGTGCTGGATGTGACAGGCCTCATTATGGGATGCTCTTTGTCACCATCTGTTACTTTCTTCCACACATCTCTGTATGTGTAAGGTAGGCCTATTATACTGTGTTATCCTTGAATATATGTGTGTATTCATATCCAATGTGTGTGCAAAGCATGCTTGGTCTGCAATGTGGAGTGTATGCACAAACATCTGTGACTGTCAGATATGTATAGTCTACTGTTGTTGCCAGACATGGGCTTCATTAAGTGTGGGAGCATGCCCAGTATGACCTTTCAGTATTTTGTTGTCAGACATAGGCTTTGTTTCTCTAAGTGTAGGAGCATGCCCAGTATGACCTTCTGTATTGAATGTGTGAATCCATTCCAGGTAGGTTGTACTCCATTGCAGGCTTTTGTGCTCTGCACCTACAGTTAGCAACCTGTTTCTGTGGGATATCTGTTGATCGGTTGACAATATGGGGTCAAAATGGGCAAAGAATAGTGGATTACTGTAGGTAATTGTGTCTGCGCTGCTTCTGCTATATGATTTTGGTGTTAGCAGAGATATTCAGACATATGTACTGTTTTACACTGTGACGTTTTATGTCAACAACTACTGTCAGGTATACATATTTGCTTGGAGTAATTTCCTGCAGAACACAGGATGAATTAAGCTGTGTCCAGTATTGTGGTCTGCAGCCTACATACTCTTGCACAATCATGCCATTCTGGAGGGGAAGCTGCAGACACTTGCTGATGGATCTGTGTAAATGGTTCAGCACCTTGGTACAGTGGCAGCTGAGGATCCCATGCTAGTACACCCATCGACATGACAGTATGGCCATATCCTGCTGTGGCCATACCTCACAGCTGTACAGATTCACACAGATTACCCAGAGGCAGGGGTCATATTTGTGGTCATTACCCCTTCACATTGTGGTTTACAAGCAGGTTTGTAGCCACCCATTCCTGTGTTTGCAGGCAGATAGTATGTGCACACGGCTGAGTTTCAGACTTCACACACTCCATGGCGTTCATGCTCCTACCCCCCCCATTATTCTATCCTCTTCCAAACATTATGTAAACATTATCTGATAAGTTCCCTATAGTTATCACTTCATCTCAGCAGTAATTTGGTGTTGGTACACAGTTCATGCAGTAGGACATGGTGGACATTTTACTGAGATTTGTCGACATGGCCTTGCATTTGGGTTCTGTGGACTGTGTTATGTTGTTACTTGGGAGTGCATGACATAACATACATTGACAATACAGGTGAGACACAGGCCTTTGGCAGAAGACTGCAGGGCATTTGGTAGTGATGCAGGCCATCTGTAGCAGGCCGGTGCATCGTGTCACTCCTACAGTCCCAGACTGCAAGCCACTATATTCCCCTGGGGTGACAGGGTAGGTGTGCGAGGTGTTAATGTTGATATTTTCTAGCATTATTGATCTAGTGGTGTGGATGCTGGCAGGGTGCTCCTTACAGCTAGCGACACACCTGCATGGGACACCACTTCAGCATGCTGCATTCTGTGGCTATTTCCATACAGAGGTGGTGGTCATATTGTACTCATTCTCAACAGCAGGGACAAACCCTCTGAGGTAATTGTAGGTGATGGTTGGGAGAGCTGGGTGCATGTGTGCTATGGATGCTACTTGCATCTGACTCAAAGATATACATGGAACATTCCACTTATGCTGGCTTGTGCAGGGACATCAGCAGTTTTTCAATACTTCATACCTGTGACCTTTGTGGTCTGCCAGTGCCAGATGACATCGGTATTCCATACTACAAACTCAACTAATATGCTGCTAACCTGTATGTACAATTCCAAAGGTGTGTCCATTTGACAGTAACATTTTATACACTGTCTGTCTGAGGTACTTCCACCTGTGTACTGTTTGTATGTCTGGGCCCACATTCATGCCATGTCCATCTTTCAGATGGTGACAGATATTACATACAAACAATTACTATGGTTTACTGCTGGAATGTGTCTTGCTGGGATGCATTGTGTTTGGCACGGCAGTTGTGAGAACTTGGCCCTGTCATCGGCAGTAATGGCCAGTGGCCACTAGGACAAAACTCACCATGCCTACATGCTGACCACTCTCACACAATATAGAACACACACCAACTTAACACACACAGCCCTGCATATTGTACACATGCTACAATCTATCCTGCTACTTTGACCGGCTCAGGTAATCTGTGCTCCACTGTTATTATACCTACACATACATGTTACTACATTTCTACATAGGATTGTGGGGGGCTATACCTGACAACTGTACACATTTGCTATGACTGTACTGGTATTTCAGATACTCCATTTCATTCTGTATTTTTACCTGTCATGCAGACTAGAGGCATATCAGTGTACTACAGTTCTTAGGTTTTATTGGCCTACATTTCAGTTTTAAACTTCTTACCCTTCAGAACTAACATCCCACTGCCTGACCTGTTGTAGTCTGTCTGTGTAGGTCTGGAGGGAGGCTGTTCTCCATAGCCACGAATCAGAGGCCTTAGCACAACCTTTCTTTGTGTTTGTCTATACCTGTCCTGCTAGTTGAGACTGTTGTTGGATATGTGAGCCTCCCTGACTGGCATGTGTGTGTCCTATGGACACACATTTGGCCCACCACATTTCCTGCAGTGGGTTTTGTCACCTTGTCTAGTACTAGCCACTATGGTGACACCAGTATTTGTTACAGATTTCATGCTGCCACTATAGGTGTCTACTATCTGCTGGCATCCTATTCAGCCACCCAATTCCCTTGCATGCTCACATCCATACCATATATACAAGTAACAAAACATACTACTCCATTCTGCAATTGATAGGGAGAGTGACTTACCTTGTGGCTGTGCCAGTATTGAGGATGGCACTGGATGGCTATGTTGGATGCACATAGTACACTCCCTATACAAGGTTAAGCACAGGTAGTGTAATGTTTGGCATCCCTTTTCTGTATGTGCGAGTCAGAGATAGGTGTCATTCCCTGGGTTCATACTGTGTCAGTGTATGTGCTATATGTTGCCTCTTTGCTAAGGCCTGGGCATACTGGGCACGCCTCCTTCTGCCTACTGGGGCAGGCTCAGGTTGTTCCTCCTATGAGTCACTCTGTGTCTGTGCAGGCCTTGGCAATGATGGGGGGCTGTGTGGCCCTGCCCCGTGCTGTTCCTGCTGAAGCTGTTTCCACAGGATCATATTGTATAACATGGCACATATGATGACAATTTGGGTACATGTAGCTGGTGAGTACTGCAAGGCTCTACTGGATATATCCAGGCACCAGAACCATAACTTGAGCATCCCAAAAACACACTCTGTTATGATTCTGGTCTATGCGTGTGCCTCATTATGCAGTTCTTGTTCAGGTGTATGTGCATTTCTGATGGGTGTCATCAGCCATGGCTCCAGTGTGTAACCAGCATCCCCCAATTTGTGACCATAAGGGATATCCCGATTGGCAAATCTCTGGTACAGCTGTGTCGTATGCCAGACGTTGGAGTCATGATAGCTTCCAGGACAGCCAGCACACACATTATTTATAATGCCCTGGGCATTGCACATGACCTGGCAGTTGATGGAGGGGAAGCCCTTGAGGTTGAGGTAGACCCTACCCCGCTCACCGGGTGGTGCTTTAATGTGTATGTGCATGCAGTCTATAGTACCCACTACCTCAGGGTATTCTGCTATTTAGTGGAAGAGAAGCATATTGCTGGTCAACTCCTCACCGGTTTTGTGGAAATATACATGCTCACCGGCATGTGCTGACATGGCATCCAGGAACTGTTGGAGTACCCTGGATGCTGATGCCTTTGAGATCCCCATGATATCCACAGCTGGCCTTTGGAAGGTACCTGTGGCTAGTATCCTTAGGCCTACACATACCTTGGCATCCACTGGGATGGGTTCCCCTCTGTTGATTCTGTGTGTGAGGCATGGCTGGCATAGCTCAACAATTTGCTGTAGGAGGTCCCTGTTGACCCTATAGCACTCTACTATCTCCAGCTCATGTAGCCCCTGGTAGGTTACCCTGGGTCTGTACACTCTTATCCTTCTCCTTAGTGTGGGTTGGTCATCAGCATTCTCATCCCCACCACCCTCAGCTTCTTCCACATATTGATTTATGAGAGCTAATAAAGCCCCTATCATTTTGTTGCTTTGTTGGATAAAATTTCCCTGGTTGTGTACACCGGTGGTGTAGAGTTTGTGGGAAAAACCAAAGGGAAAGGTGTTTGCATAGTTTATAGTAGTGTGCTGGGCTGGGCTGCTGCCTGTATAATTGGCTGATTCTGATACATTTCACCTACCAGCTACGCTAGTTCTCCTTGATTACCTTCCTACTGCTGTTTTCCCTTCCCATTGCCTTCCTGTTTAAGCCCCGAGGCACGCTGCACAAACACAGTGCTCAAATGTGAACAGAGCTGCTATTTCCTGGTTTACTTTTCTTTATTCATTTAAAACATGGTGGGTGGTGCACACACCTGCTTAGGCAATGTAAAGAATGCTTGGCAGCTTCAGACACACCCCTTGCATAGCTCTGCTAAGCTAAGGGCAAACCCAAGGCACAAGGCTCCAATAAGCCTACAGTATGCCTGACACACCACTCTATGATGACAGCTAGCTCTTAGACTTGCACCATGGTTTTCCTGCACCTACATGGTTGGATGCAGGCTAGCCATGAGGGGAAATCTGGAGTTCAGTATCAGGGTTGGGAGGGTGGCTTAATGGCTAAGGTGTTTGTCTTACAAACACAAGGTGCAGGGTTTGAGTCTCAGAAGGGATAATTGGCTAGGCTTAAAATGGCTCGCAAGGGCAGTTAGCTTAGTACTAAACTATGAACTATGAACTATGAACCTATTCCCCTCATTTGCATAGGATTGCCTGTTAATACCTAGTTACAAGTCTGACACTGAGCCTTCTCCCTTAGCAACTACTATTCACTGGCCTTGTTGTCTTCTGCCTGCCATTGACTTTAATGGCAAAATTGTGATTTTGCAGGGAAAGCTTTTTTCAGGGTTTTTTTGTTATTTTCCAGTCGATCCCATTTGCACGCCGCTGCCCTACGCTTATATGGCCGAAATCAGCCAAAAAAAAAAATAAAAGTTATTTTTTTTTTTATTTTTACAACTGTTTTCCATGTCAATGGTCATATATTTGGCCATTGGCATGCTTTACACATTATATACACCCTTTATTTGGAGTTGCCATGGCTCAGTTTTGTAGTTTGCAGAAATGCACTCGGTTACTAACCGAGTACATTTCTGCAGATTACACTAGTCCTGCACGGATGACTGCCAGCTTCCTGGATTGCAAATTCACCTCATTTGCATGGTTTTCACATGCAAATGGGGTAATTTGCATACAGGAGCTGTGTCCATGCAGGAATAGTGCAGGAGCGTTCATGCACATCCCGGGAGCTTATTCCTGGATCTCTCGGTGGCCATATTGCCTCCAGCAGCTCCTGCACTATTCTTGCACGCCATGCAGAGCTTGCTGAATCCTGGGGACTATCCTAGACAACAGATACATTCACAAATTAAATTATCCTCCTGGGTGATGTAAACATTGATTGGCAGTCTTTATCTGCAAATTCAGCAATTAACAGTATGAACCTGTTTGGATTCACTCAGTTTATTAACACACCAACAAGATATGGCAAAATAACCCCAGCAGTTTGACCTGGACTGGATTCTGGTGATCAGCTCAAATAGTTTTACCTCCTAGGGTACCCTGTCTGATACAGTGTGACCACTTGCCAGCTTATACTAACAGAAGTACTTACTACACAACTTATAAAGGAACATAAACTCAAAACTACCCATAATCTCTCCATTTTTCTTCAAAAAGTCTTTCACTGAAGCTTGGAAAGTAGCTAAGTGGTCCAGTCGAAAAAAACTCCCCTTAAATGATGTCATTTGAATACTTCAGTGCAACATTTCTAAATATCCTTGCCATCTTAGCCCCACATCATATAAAAAAAATTAAAAAACAGCCATACTTCATGGCTCACCAACCAATGCAAACTTCTTATGAAACACAGAGACAAAGCATGGATTAACTGGCAAAAGAATAAAAATGACAAAAACTGGCAACCATTCAGACATCTATGAAACCAAGTCAAGAAACAAGTTAATAGAGATAAAATTTCTTATACTCACCTACAAGATAGTCATAAAAAAAACTCAAAAAAATTCTGCCCTCCATATCCTATCTCATCAAGCCAGGTACAAAAAAGGATTCCGAATCCATACCCAGATAGTCCCCCTCTTCAAATAGCTACATATTTCAATACATATTTCATGGAATGAATAGCCAACTTAACCTCAAACTCACCTAACACACCCCCTTCCACGCAGCTAACTTTCCCTGCTTTAGACCCTAGCATATCTCCTTCACAAAACTCACCTAACTCCAACCTTTCAGCTGCATACTTAAAACTCCACTCACTTTACCTTTCAATCAGTTTCTATAACTTTCATAAAAAGGCTTTTACATAAACTTGGTCTAACAATCTCTCACAGGAATGCCTAAATCTAGCTACACATGCAATGGCATACCAAATCATCATTCTTATTAACAGATAAATGGCAGAATCTTGTGTCCCTAACTTATGGAAAATGGCAAATATTATTCCCCCTTACATAAAGGAGGTAATTCTACCAACATTACAAATTTCCATCCCATAGCCACCCCGTCTCCCCTCTCTAACATCCTTGAAAGATGTATGCATGATTTCTCCACTATATCTTTTAAAATAAACTAATCAACACTATCTCTTACAAAATAAGCTAATCACCAATATGCAAAATGGATGTCAGTCAGATCATAGCACCTCCACTGCATTACTGTCATTTACAGACACTGTCAATAAAGCTCACAGCTCTAATAAACTTGCATCTGCAGTATTTCTAGATCTATCAAAAACCTTTGGCATGGTCTCTCACACTAAATATCTCGATCAACTTTCCAGCCTGGATCTATCATCTCCATCCACTTAATGGCTCTCTAGCTGCTTTGCCAACAGGCAACAAACTGTAAAATGGCAAGGGTCCATCTCTACATACCTTCCCATTTCCACAGGAGTTCCACAACAATCTATCCTTGGCCCTCTACTATTCAGTACTTTTATTAATAGCGTGCATTCATCTTCTTGTGAAAGTACCTTGATTCAAAATGCAGATGGCTTTTCCATCATATGTTCTTCAAACACCTTAACTCCCCTCCAAGAAATTATTCAACAAGCTATCATCTCTGTTGAAACCTGGCTTACAGAAGTACAACTCTTACTCAACCCCAAAACCCCTCCTCCTGTTTTCCCTAAAAGCTCACACCCCTAAAAAGCATATTTGAAAATCTTTTCAGCAAATGGCACTGAAACTGAATTAGTTCATCATAACAAACTATTATGACTCACAATAGATGATAATTTTAAATTTGACCTTCACATCCAAAGCAATTTCAAGAAAACTCATCAAAAACTAGGCATGCTAAACATAAACAAACATTTTCTGAGCACACCCACAAAATTTATTCGAGACAAAACTTACTTTCTGCCCTCCCTACTCTGTGGAACCGCAGTTCTAGCCAATTTACAATCATCCAGAAAAAGCAAAAACTTAAAAGCTGTTACAACAAAATAGTGTTAAGTTTGCAACTAATTCATCCTTCTTTACCCATCTCAGTAAAGCTCTGCATACTCTTAGCTGGCTGGAACTCTCCCTCCACCTGTCCTACATTCAGCTTATAACAGTGCATGCAATCATGCACAAACCATTAGCCTGCCTATCTGTTACCCCTTTAATCAGCATATATTTCCCTAAAAAAACTCTCAGATCAGAAGCAACTTACCATAAATAAACTAAATAAATCATCTGGAGAAAGCCTATAATCATAATCAGAAGCAAAAACAAAAAAAGGAACTCCTTACCTCTAACCACCAGAGCACTTCACAACCCTCTCCACCCTCCTACTCCATACGTTCATAGGTTCATGGGTGCTTACTAGGCTAATGACCACAAGGGCCTTATTAAGCCTAGCCATACATCCCAAATCTCTGACAAGTTCTGATACCCTTGATAAGTGTAAGCATGGGCCTGGGAGATTAACCCTTTACAGGCTTCCTCTATCCATTAGAGACATAGGTGCCAAACTAGGGATGAATTTCTGGTTTCCCATCCAATTGTCCAAGCTGTACTTGAATTGAGTTATGGAGGATCTCTGCTTCACATGGATGGTGAGTCTGTCCCATAGACGGGGTAGTCTCTGGGATACATAACTATCTCTCCGGCAAGTCCTATTTATATCACAGGCAAGGTTTAAGTATTTTGAATGGGTAATTCTGGTGCTGTTTGTTTTGTGGATATGCAGGAGATCCATCAGAGTGGGGTCTGACAATGCCCTGCATGCCAGGCATAGATCTCCTCTCAAAAGCCTGTAGGAGACAGAATACAGGGATAAGGCCTTGAGCTGTCTGCATAAGACATATTACTTACGCCCTGTATTCTTTTAGTGAGAAACCTCTGTGGACATTCCAATTGTTGGATATGCCTGATTAGGTTCATACCAAAGGGGGCATTGTACTCAATGATAGGTCTGATGAATGCCAAATATAGTGGAACAATGACTTCCTTGGATTTATGCCATACCTTTGTTTATAAGTTGCACAACACAGAATTAGTTCCTCACCACTGTAGACACATAATGTTGAAAGACCAGATTACTATTTATGTGTGTCCCCAAGTCCCTGACTACTGGGTCAACCCTAAGGGGTGTGTTGTCAATATGATAGTTACCAGGGATGTATGACTTCCCAAAGGGTACTACTGTACATTTCTTGGCATTTAGTTTTAGTCCATGACTCTGACACCAGTTGTTTGTCTGTGTCAGCCCCTCCTGGAGAACATTTGTATCAGTGTGAGATTCTATGATCATCTGCAAATTAATCAGCCAGAGACCATTGACATTGGTCTTGACTTCTGAGAAGTAAATGCCAAAAAGGAACAGTCCAAGGGCTGTTCTCTGAGAGACTCCACTTGTGACTGGTCTCTTTGTAGAGGTGGACTTCCCAATTCTAACTTCCTGGATCCTGTCTGTGAGCCAGTTGGCTATCCACTGGGTGACATTTATTTATTTATTTATTTATTTATTTATTTCAGTTTGATTACCAGGGAGGTCCACTGGGCTTGGGGGCCCATTTTCAGTGGAGGCCCAGGGAGAAAAGCACCAACAAGGAAATACAACAGTTAAAATATTTTGATTACAAAACAGTTTCAATTAACATGCAAAGTCATAGACAGTATGTATTACAGATAACAGGTAGTTACAAAAGAATAAACACTAACAATTTCAATTATTGTTAAGGATGAAAAAGGCTTACATAATGAAAATACAAGTTTTACTGTTTTGTTCCCTAAGATAAATAATTTTTAGAAAGGAATAGGAAGGTGAATAGGAGGAGGCTAGCCTGGAGTAAAGGGAGAAGGTAGTTTAAGAGTTGTAGGCTGAAGTGTGCAGTTGCAAATTCTGTTTAGATAGAGGTAGGAATGAAGTTGGGTTTTGAAGTTATTAAGGTTGGTACGTCCTTAGTGACGAGGACAGGACATTCCATTTTTTAGCTAGGGTAAAGGATAAGAGAAGCTGACCTACAGGGCGCTGGGGTTTGTACCTAAATTTTGGACTTTGTCAACAATACCCTAGTGAGGTATTATGTCATATGCCTTGGCCAGGTCATGGTAGGCAGTGTGAAAGACTTTGTCCTCATCCATTGCTTTGGTGACCTTATCAGAGAAGTCCACCAGGTTAAGTAGGCATGATCTGTCCTTGACGCAACCAAACTGGGCTGGGTCCAGTGTCTGGAGGTTTACTAGATCTCTAGTGATCATCTCCATGATAATTATTTCCATGAGTTTACATATAAGAGTAGTGAGACTGATGGGTCTGTAGTTTCCGGGGTCTGCAGATGGCCCACGTTTGTGCAGAGGGATGATTGTTGCCTTTCTCCATTGATGAGGAATGAAGCCTGTTTGGAGGCTACAGTTAAATATTAATTCCAGAGGCCCTGACAGGTCACGTTTCATGCTACTTAGAAAGCATCCTAGGATATTGTCTAGGCCCATTGCTGCAGTGTCCTTGGTCTTAGAGAGAGCATTAAGGACCTATTCCCTTGTGATAGTAGGTGGAGTTATATTTGATATTTCCTGAGGGAAGGTTGAGGGGTAGAGAAGGGTAAGGCTGGAGCTAAATTTATCAGCAAGGAGGATTGCTATATCTTCTGGCTCAGTATAGGTGGTGCCATTTACAATGAGCTCTGCACACAATTGTGTATTATCTTTGAGGTTGTAGAAAATGTTAAAGAATGCTTTGTGGTTGTCCTTGGCCCGGTAGGCCAAACTTACCTCAAATTTGTTTTTGGTAGACTTTATTTGTCCTCTGAGTTGTTTGTTTAGTTTGGTGAGAGTGCTTTTATTCTGCTGGGTGCTGCACTTCCTAATTTTTGTCATGATTTTCTTCCTCTTGTTATACAGCCTATTGATTTTGTGATTCCACCAGGGTGGCTTGATTTTTGAGTTAGTTCTGTACTTCTTCCTGGTGGGTACAACTGCCTCTATGCAGGTATTAACATACTTATACAGGGTTTCTTTGAACAGTTCTGCATAGGTAGAAATGTTCTCACAGTTTATGGGTGCTTGAAATTTTGCCAGGTTCTCACTTAATAGCAGGAGTTTAGCCTTAGAATTGTTTCTCAATATTACAGGTTTAGCTGGGGCTCTGGGTTTTATTTTTACTTCAAAGGAGACCATTCTGTGGTCTTACCTTACCAGAGAAGGCATTACAATAGGGGGTGTGCAGCAGTCTCCCATATCAGTGAGGACCAGATCCAGTATGGTTGCACCCCTGGTTGGTGTACTGATATTCTGGTCCAGGGAGTTTGTGTTTACAAAATCCAGGAATCTCTGTGCACATACATTTGGTGTCATATAGGATTCCCATTTAATAGTGGGGTAATTAAAGTCACCCATAAATATAGTATTGAGTTGGATGGTTAGTTTTTCTAATAAGTTTAAATACATGGTATGGGCTTCCTGGGTCATTGAGGGGGACCTATATATTGCAAGAAAGTGGTATTGGATTTTAGTTATGATGATTTGAGCATGTATCATCTCAAGTGCATTGTCCTGTTTGACCAGCCTTGAAGTATAATTATTTTTGATGTAAATAGAGACACCTCCACCTTTAGTCCCTGCCTGTGTATAGCTGGCCTAAATGTGTGGAAGGCATTATAACCTTGTACTGTTGATGTAGTCTCTGCAGCTTTAAACCATGTTTCAGTGACCACACAGACATCAACATTCTCTAGGGTAAAGAGAGCTTCTAGGGAGTGGAGTTTTTTTTGTTGTTGTTGTTTAGACTCCTAGCATTGAGCAGTAATACCTTTATATTTTCTTGGTTTTGATTTGCTATGTCGGAAGTACTTTCAGTTTGGCATTGCCTAAAAAGGCACTATGGGGGAAGAAATATTTTAGCTAATATTTGAAAGTCTAGAGGAGAGAGGTGCAGACCATCCCTGGCAAAGCAGCATGGTTAGTTGATTATCTTCTTCCATGCTGACAAATGTTGCACTCCCTTAGAATGACACCAGAAACTAAGCCAATTATTAAAGTCAATCATTTTTTGTTCGTATTGTGGCATCATCCTTGGTGAAGGTAAAATGTTGCTCAATGCTAGGTTCTTACCAGCCTGAGACACATATTTCAAGAGCTCCATTATCTCTCTCTTCATATAGTCTAGGGAGAGGTACATCTCAGGTCATTTACTCTCACATGGACTATGACTGAGTCATATTGGCAGTTGTGGTCCAATGACATGAGTGCATGCATAATGTGATAGATCCTAGCATTTTGTTTTTCCGACTACCTTACCTTATCCACTTAATTTCTTCAGACCTTTCCTCTACATATTTTTCTATCCACCTTACTCATGCTAGCCGCCCAAAGACACCCTACCTGCACTCCTCTTACAATTTCATTTTCTCTCTATTGTTCTTCTTCCCCTCTGTAACCATAATATGAACGCCGTCTCTCATACTAAGATATCACTCAGTTTCCCCTCACTGTCTCTAATCATGTAATGTCTAATATCTCTCTTAAATATCATATTAAATTTGTCTCCGGTCTCATTAATCGCATACTAATCCATGTAACAAATAATATGACGAATGAGGATTTTCTGACATATTTTCTCCAGCTCACTTTTTTTTTTTATTGCACTCTACTATGAAACATATCTTCTATGTTTTTCGCATGACAACATTTTGTCAGTTCTATGTTATGCAGTGTAACATGATACTTGTGATTTGAAATATCTGTAATTGATTTTTGAAAGGTTGTGATTTTAGAACATTATCCCCTGGACCTCGGCTAAAAATGGGCACTTTCTGGCCAAGTCAGACTTTCACAGTAAACAAATGTCAAATAAATAATAAATAAATGAACTTCAACTGGTTTTTATCCATGCATCCAAAAGGCAACATGGCAGCATTTTATTTATTGGGCAAGCTCACTGTCACAGCCCAATTTACATTATAAATAACTATATCCCAAATACCTGTGAGTTTCTCACCTTCGTGGAAATAGTCTGAATTTGAAACTCCCATCTCTAACAATTACTTGTATTACTCCATCCTTGTGACAATAGTCTTATTGAGGAATATTGCTACATATTAACTATTTTATTTAAGCTAAATTAAATGCTTAGTGGCATGGAGGTAAGTAATTAGATTTTAGTTTATTAATTACCTTAAACCATTTTTTTTTTTTTTTTTTTTTTAGTAAATTGTATATTTGTGAAATCCAATAATTTTTCAGCAGAAATCATCAAAGGTGTTCATGTTATGGTTCATTAAATCCTGACTTTAGGTATGACTTCACTGCATTCTTGAAGAAAATGCTGCAAGGTAGTATATTAACCATTAATACCTTGTCAGTAACCTTCCTCAGGCCAATCCTTTTTTCTCCAAGACACCCCTGCCAGTCATTCCCAGATTAAATTTATGAATGCCTATCCGGTCAACTTGTTTATGTTCAAAGGAAAACAGTGAGCTTTGTTGCTTAACATATAAGGCATATTTACTCAAATAGTTTGGGAGGTGCTGAGATATAAACCTGTCTCAGCACTTTATTTTCTGTTGGGAAAATTGAGATCCCTAGTTGACTATTGCTGGAGATTTTGGACTTGCAGAGAAACAGAAGGTCCAGGACAGTAGGTTCTCTAATGGTGAGGTAAGTGAGGCAAAATATCCAGTCATAGCTCAAGGACTTTAGGCCTTTTGGGTGATAACCTCTAACTAGGCAGAACTCAAAAGTAGCCCCAAAGTACTAAGTTATATATATGTTTCATCTTTTTGAAAACTTCATTTAGAATAAGCAGAAAGATACTTAAAGTTTGCCTCCATCAGATGTTGAAAGTGCTGGCCGAGGAACTCACATTCTTCATGCTTTCTGGTGTGGAGGAAGAGTTCTTCATATCTGTAGACTTAACATTTTACCATTTGGGTAAGTTTTTGCATTGAGCATACTAGAGTTATTCATGCACGATACTGAAACCTGTTACTGGCAACATAGCCACAGCTGGATAAGAACAACTCTTAGTTTTATAGTTGCAGTCATGAAAACAAAATTTAAAGGAAATACAGATCAGTTACAAAATTAGATCATCTACATTGTGTATACTCGTAAATTATGGGAATGACACAGTGCTTAATGATGATACCTGATAACACCCGATTCTCCAGTTTGGTTCTCATCAACTATAGTTTCCTGTGAATTCCTTGTGTTACTCCTTTAACCGCACAGTGTTTAGATGAATACTCCAGGCTTCTCTCATGCAGAAGAGGCATGCAGTGGATAAATTCACAATCCTCCAATTGTGTATTTGTGTGCGTGTGTGCATATGTACATGCGTGCGTGTGTGCTTGCGTGTGTGTGTGCGTGTGTGTGTGTGTGTGTGTGTGTGTGTGTGTGTGTGTGTGTGTGTGTGTGTGTTTTGTCTGCTCTAGCATAAGTTTTGTTGCTTTGTGTCTATTGAGTGCTGGGATAGGTTCCCACTCCCCTTTGACTGTGAAATGGATAGCAAGGATAATCTGATAATGAATGAATGAACGCTATGCTATTATAATAGCATTTTTAGTTTTCATTTATTTAGGTAACTTGCATTTGATGGCATGATTAGCAACACTGGTATGAGGAAAAAGAACACTCAGTAGGAGGCTCAAACTGGCAAAAGATCAAAATTGAATTAAATAATAAATAGTTGCATTGCTGCTTTGCTTGCAGCCTAAAAACAATGTTTCATGATGTTGCCTGTTTTAATACAATGCTTATTGATAACACATTTTCTATTATTAATAAAAATGTAATGACAGTGAATGTCAATTAGAAAGAGTCATTTTTGTAACTATAAGTAGCAAAAAGCTGGGATGGATACCTGATGATGTGTGTTTATGAATACAGTTAGATTAGTTACTTCATTCACACACACAGTGGTATTAATATTTCTCTAGTGGACGTGAATGTTGAAGTGAGATAAGTTCTGTTTTTCATCATTGTTTGCTAACAGCACACAGCAGTGTTGCTGCAATTATTTTTGTAGATGCAGAAAACAACAATGTCCCATAGTTTGCACTAGCTGTACAAAACATTTTCCTATTTCCATGTTATGTGAATAGCATTCACTAGTGAAAAATAAGTAAAAAATGTCATGTCCAAGGTACAAGCCTCCCTGTACACCATACATGGAGGGACTGCACTCCCAACATCACTATTTATTTATATATGCTAACACTGAGTTTACAACCCCTCAGGGATAGAAGATATGCCCCAAATACCTCAAACTTAGTGTGTGGAACAAAAAAATATAGTCACACATTAAAGTATGTCAGTCACTTGTGTGTCACAAACAAGCCCGTTACCCATCAAAAAATTTATAAAAAAGAGCACATTGTGTGTGTGTGTGTGTGTGTGTGTGTGTGTGTGTGTGTGTGTGTGTGTGTGTGTGTGTGTGTGTGTGTGTGTGTGTGTGTGTGTGTGTGTGTTTGAGTGTGTATGTGTGTGTGTGTGTGTGTGTGTGTGTGTGTGTGTGTGTGTGTGTGTGTGTGTGTGTGTGTGTGTGTGTGTGTGTGTTGTGGGGGTTATAGGGAAACCTCAGCATATGAGCCACCAAGCTTTGACATTAAAATGAGGGGATACATCTCCTTGTGCACCTCCAATGGATATGCCACATTTACTTTCCTTGTATTTCTCACTTACTGTGGACAACAGCACATTCCTGTTATTTGCATGCATCTTATTTTTTACTTTTTAATAGACCTGTAGTGGCTTTATTACTCCAGACATCAACTGTATATAACACTGTGTTGCTATGTTACACACAAATATGCATACCTGGACATTCTTTTTTTTTTTAAATATTTTTATTCATTTCCAAAAACAAGAAAACATGAATGCAGGTTATTTATGACAGTGAAGTATTTACAAATTATTTACAAAGGTAGGCTAAAACCTCTAAACAGATATCAAACATTAAAACCAAATAAAGTATTTGCAAGGGTGTCTATTGTTGACATATAATTGACTTTCTATACAATTGTTTCCTGATTATAATCTGCTGCAGTCATTGTTCTCCAGTATTTCAGTTACTTTTTGCCATGCTACGTATAATGATGTAGTTCTTTCAGTTCTTCCTTTAATAGTGTTCATTTCCAATTGCAATACTGCTGACACCATATTCATGAATTGCTTAAAAGTTGGAGAACCTTTGGATTTCCAGTTTGATGTAATGTTCTTCCTTGCAATAGCTAGGAGAGCCCATAAGATTACATATTTTGATCTTGGCACACAATCGGGTACAGGTGCATTAAACAAAATAATAGATCTGGAAATCTGCAATTTATCATTGAATACCATTTGAGAAAATAATTTATTTTATCCCAATACAGTTTAATCAAATGGCATTCGTAGAACATATGTTGCCAGTCTGCTTTTATTGATAAATCACATCTCCAGCAGCCAATATTTTTCTTAAACATAAGTTCCATTTTATGAGGGGTTACATAAGATCTGTGTATGAATTGCCATGTAAAAAGTCTCCAATGTAATGAAAGTGATGTCTGCTTTGGAGAGAGAAGAATTAGTTTTTCATATCTGTCATTTGGCACATGTCCATTAACTGATCTATAATAATTCCATATTTTGTCATTATTATGCATTTTTATTTTTTTGTTTGTTTTATAAATAGATGATAAGTATCCCTTTCCAGTAATGGGTTGATTCATTAGTAATATTATATGTTCTATAAGGTTAGGAACATTTTGTCTTATTGATGGTTGCATTGTTTCTTGTTTGCTTAATATATACTGTCTTAATTCTTGTACATGTAACCACAAACTATCTTCCATATTTAATTTCTGTTTAATCTGGTCTATTGTCAGAGGTTTTCCAGAGTTTGGCAATTGATGCCAATATATTAATCCCTTTTCTTTAAGCATGTTGACTACTTCCATATTAAATGTTATTATATTACCTTGTGTGTAGGGTACTGGATATAAAAGAAATGACCATGCTTTAATATCAGGATTGCTATTAATAACATTTTGGAATTTTTTTAATGTATAAGTAATGTATTTGGAACTTATATTTTTATTCTTATGTATCATCATATATTCCTTCATCAGCCATAGAAAATTATTTGGTATGAAATATGTATACTTATTTGCTACTACAAATCCTGATTTTAACCAGATTCTCTCATGAACTAGCTTCCATTTTGATGTATATTTTGTATTTAGCCATAATGATATTGTTTTAATAATGGATGAATGCAAATATATTTCTATGTCTGGTAAACCTATGCCACCTATATCCCAATCATCTAGATGATACTTCATAGCTATCCTTGTTTTTTTTGGATACCATAGGAATCTTACCATTAAATCATTTAATTGTTTTAGGTGCGATTTAGCTGGTGGCAAAGAACAAGCTTGTATGACATAAAGAATTTTTGGAAATATGATCATTTTAATTATATAAAGCCTTTCTTCCATTGAAAAGAAGAATTTATTCCATCTTTGTATTAGATTTTTAATATTATTTAAGGTCTCTTTATAATTTGTTTCAATTGTAGTATCTAGGTTGTTAGTTATTATAATTCCCAAGTATTTAATTATATTATCGGTAGAGATATATTTATGGTATTTTTTATTTAGATCTTTTTTATTAGTATTTATAAGCAATACATTTGTTTTGTTCTCATTAAATTTAAGACTTGAAAAGTTTTGAAAGTTTTGAATGGAGTCCTATAATGCTTTTAAACTGCTATTATTATTTTTTAAGGTAATTAAAATATCATCAGCAAAAAGTTGAATTTTAAGCTCTAGGCTGTTGTCTAGTTGTATTCCTTCAATATTTTTATCCATACATTATATTTGCTAAGGGTTCAATGACTAGCAAACAATAACGGAGAAAGAGGGCAGCCTTGTTTTGTGCCCTTAGTTATTTTAATAGATTTAGACAGACAAGATCCCAGTTTTATATAAGCCAATGATTTTTCATATAATGATTTTATTAACAAAGTGAAGTTGTTTGAGAAGCCATATTCTTCTAAAACTAACCACAGATAATCCCAGTTCACTGAATCAAATGCGCTATTTATGTCTAAGCTAATAACATTCATTTTGTTTTTTGTGACATTTATATAATCAATTAAGGAAAGAATTCTTTTAATGTTGTCATAAGTGTTCCTATCTTTTATAAAAGCTGTTTGAGCCTCCTCTATCAAAAGTGGTAGTAACTGTTTTATTCGAGCAACATGTATTGCCATAAAAATTTTATAATCTATATTAAGAAGTGAAATGGGTCTGTATGATGAACATTCACTGGGATCTTTATTTTGTTTCAGAATTGGTGATATTAATGTGTACTTTCAAGAAGGAGGAATGTCTTTACCATTTTTAACTGATGTAAAGACATCCAATAACAACAGCAAAGCCTCATTTGATAGTAATTTAAACATTTCTGGGGTGATATTATCTATACCTGGAGCTTTGTTTAATTTTAGCTTATTTACTTCAGCTTTAAGTTCTGTCATTGTTATTTGTTTATCTATTAGTTGTACCTGCTCCTCTAATAACCTAACTTTAACATTGGTTTTGAGAAAAGCTTTTAATGCTGAATGTGTTTCTGTTTTCTCATTTTGATTAATAAGTTTATGAAAAAATAGCCTAAAAGCTTCTAGTATTCCTTCTAAATCAGATACTTTCTTTTTGGTTTCTATATTATGTATTTCCTTGATTTGATTTGTTTTAATAATCTTTTTAGTCCTATTTGCTATTTTTTGTTGGATTTTAGGGTTCATTGAATAGTAACATAGTTTAATTTTTTCTAAGTTGATCATTGTTTTGTGGTGTAGCGTCTCTGAGTATTTTTTATTAGTATCTTCTAGTTCTTTTATTAAGTTGGTGTTTCCATTTTGAATATCAAGCTTTAAATTATCTACTTTTGACTGTAATTCCATTAATTCCTTATTCCACTGTTTTTGTTTATTTTTATACCATCCCACCGCTCTTCCATATAGGTATGCTTTCAATGCATCCCATATATATATTTCAGATACATCTTTTGTAAGATTGATATCTAGGAATGTTTGTGTCTCTTTAATATAAAATTCCTTAAAATCTTTGAGATTTGTTATGTAAGATGGTATTCTTGTTAATGATATCCTTCTCTTGAAACATGTCTATCTCAAACGTTATGCTGTTATGGTCCGAAAATGGAAATGAAATTGTCTTGACTTTATTTAATTTAGAGGTTAAATCCTTTGTTATGTACACTCTATCTATTCTAGAGTATGTATTATGTCTATGGGAAAAATGTGTAAAGAATAGTGAATCTGGGATAGCATACTCATTTATGTCAACTATATTAAAAGTTTCAACAAACTCAGATAACAACTTTGTTAAAGGTGATCTCTTACGTGTAGTTTTAGTATTTGTGTCAGTTTCTTTTATAATGCAATTGAAATCTCCAGCTATGATTAAATTGCCTCTGGTATATTGTACAATGTCTTCTAAGTGTTGTTTGGCCACTCTAACACCTAGTCCTGGTATCCAATAAATATTCACTAATGTATATATCATTTCATTGATAGATATTGTCACTAGACAAAACATTCCTGAGTTGTCATGGAACGTGTTTATGATTTTAGGCATTAAAGTAGTGTTTTTCCACAAAATTGCTACTCCCCTTCGCTTCTGATTATAGGTGGAACTTACTAGTATTGTATAATTTTTATTGTTTATTTTATTTATGTCTTCCTGTGTAAGGTGTGTTTCCTGTAAAAATACTAGTTGCGCTTCACATAGCTTTAAATATCTATAAAGACTTACCCTTTTGCAGCTATTATTTAAACCATTTACATTAAGAGATATACATTTTGCAATTGGATTTATATTAGCTTTGCTTTTATCCATATACATATACTCCCAATAATCAATGCTAGGTGCTGAAATGGTTCCTCCAAAGGCACACACAAGCGAAGCAAAAAACAGAAAAATCCTGGAAGAACACCGCTGGATGGATCCAGCTGTGTTCTTCCAGGATTTTTCTGTTTTATATTCATATACTCATAACAATGTGTAGATGTGTGTACATGAAGAGAATGACTTGTTCTTTCTTCTTCCAACAGTATTACAATAGATTATAGACACCCAATAAAAGTAAATTACAAGATCATAACTGAGAACAATATAAGATAAACAACCACCAAACCCCTCTATGAGAAAAAACATCTCATCCTTGAATGATCTAATCATTCAAGCGATCTCTCTAAGTCTGCATTGCAGCATCCTCCCCCGGCCCCGCCATATGGTAGTTTTATAATGAAAAGTATCTTATATATCTTTTAAGTATATATGTATCTGTCTTTACAGATTACTTAAATACAGTCTTTATCTATTTTTAATATTTTATAAAACACTAAGGCAACACAACTATACATAGATTTAATACTTAACTATTTGGTTTTGTTTAAATTGTAAAGGAAAATCTTTTATTTTAATATATCTTTTGTGTAGCAATAACGGTTATGCATCTTAAAAATAATATGCTTGCATTCATAGGTATCAAATTTATTGTAATGGTCTACCTATATATATATATATATATATATATATATATATATATATATATATATATATATATATATATATATATATATATATATATATATATACATATACATACATACACTTACACACACACACACACATATATATATATATATATATATATATATATATATATATATATATACACACATACATACATACACACATATATGCATACATACATAAAAAAAAATGTTAAGCATTATATGCATCAGTTAACCATGCCACAAGTTGATTAAATCAGAAAGTATCCATAACAATGAATATAACATTACATTTGTATTGTCATTTATCAGTAATCTTATAGTTTTCTTTTAATCCAAAAAGTCATATTTTAGTGGTATGAATGCTACTAATTTGTTTTCGTTATTGGTATTATATAGTTTAAGACTATATTTCTTAGCAATTCCTATATATTTATTAGTGCCACTGGCATATTTCATTGCTAGTGTACCACATATGTCATATGTCAAATAGCAACTCATACTCCTTATGATATTACAGGATTTATCTGCAGCGTTATAACTGTAAGGTTGGAAAATATGAGAAGCAAAGTAGGCTTTAAATATGCTATAACACAATTGTTTGGTACTTATTACTGTCAACTCTTCTACATACACAGGAAAAGATAACCTTATATGACCATCAACCATTTTCCTTCATTTTTCTCTTCATCTTTCTATTCTCCATTTTTAATAAATATTTGTTTCTATTGTGGCTTCTTTGAATTTAGTGAGGGTACTCCACATCATATTACAGATAATATACAACGTTCAAACAGAGAACATGCCCAATATAGAGACATATTCTCAACTCAAGTGGTCCACACCATATATTTACAACACTGCAGTCAGAAATATACTAATGAATATGCAATAACTAGCAGCTTTGCAGCATGTGTGTGTCTCTAACAAGTACATTCCTATAGGATATTAAAAAGAATAGATAGCATGCTCATGTTTCATAATTAACAAATGCACACAGCCTGGTATTTACTTTCATTGACAGAAATTAGACCTGCTACTTATATGCATATCAGGTACCAACAGCAATATGTTAGTAAATGCCTATGCTATTCAAATCATATTTTAATGCTGATTGATATGAGATGTAGCTGACAATGGCTTTAGTGTTTGTGATGTTATATAATATATATTCAGTATTATAAGTAAAAGTATGTTGCATGTCTATTTGCAATCTAAGGTTCAAGGCTGATCAATTTAGACATACAAGACAATCTCTTTAGCCTTGGTTATATAATGGGAGTTACTGTGTCTCTACACAACCATTCATTTTCAGTGAGGATGTTCATTATTAATATAACTTGCCTTTAATAAAAGCATACTTATAATTCAGCAGTTCTTTCCTATATATATATATATATATATATATATATATATATATATATATATATAAAACAATATCATAAGCAAGACTGAGATTTTTTTCTTGCTCATTACTGCTTAATGATTGTGCTACATGAACAATTTAATATTTACAGAGTATCTTGATAATTAAACAGCAACTCCTTTTTACCCTTAAAATGCCTAATAATACATAGCTAAATTCATGAACCTTAATTGACTTACTATCCTTAAGGTTGCGTACACTAGCTGCAGTGTGTTTACAAATATGTTATATAGTTCCAGTCAAGGACTTAAATATATTACATTTTTATAAAATTAAGTTAAATTATAGTAATTTACGTGGGTGATCTTATCAGAAAAGATTATAGTAAAGTCTGTATGTGTTAACTATTCATACAGTTTCTTCCAAGTGATATACTTCTTTTTAAGCTTTGTGTGCTGTTTATGTGTACAATTCAAAATGAATAACAAATATTACAATATAATAAAATGTCATGTATGTGTTGATACCTTCTAAATTCATTAGGTACTTCAGAGTACTTTTAATATTTGTTAAAACTGTAAAAGCACTTTGCCATCTCATAAATAGTTAGGAGCTGACACCACACCCATACTGTTGTGTTTTAGTGCTGACATCACTCATGACTGTTTACTTTCATTTTGTGCTGTTAGAAGGTTTAACACACTGTAATGGATTCTAACTGAAGAACCTTCATTCAGTGGTGGTAAAATAAGAGTTCCCAGCTCGTGACCATGGCGGGAAGACAAAAACAAAGTAAGTGAAGTTTTTAGGGCTTTTTTTTTAAACTGAACACCAGCTCATTAAACTTCTATTAGTTTTCTTAACATTAAGGGCAGATATACAAGCCAAACAGTTGTTTGTTAGTCAAAAAGGAACTTTTAGCATCAAAGAATAGATAATTACTTTTCAAGGCACTTTTTGACAGTTATTACTATCAGTTTTTATATATTAGTATGTGTATTAAATACATCAGTTTAGATATTTCATGCAGCTTAGTGTAAATAATATAAAAAGGAATCATGCTCATTTAAACACACCACATTAATATGTCAGTGTAAATACATCATATTCTATACTAGCAGTAAAAGGCAGGTAATTTATAAATGAACTATCTAAACATCATTTAGAGTTAGAAAAATCATGACTGTAAGTATTTACACTGTAATAGAGAAAGATATGTTACCTTGCTTTCTTTTAGGGTTGTTTCCTTTAGTTATAAAATGTCCTGCTTATCTTGTATTTATATTGTTTTAAAGACTGACATGTGTAAAGCATGAATGCTTTCAAAGAACTTTTTTTGCCTTACAGAGCAAATAGAAGGCAATAATGTTTGTGTTTTTCATATGTCTTTTATCATTTCTTCTTATACCTGGACATTCCGAGGATCAAGCACTGTTGTCCTTGATTTAATTTAAGTGGCTTACATACTGTATGTTAATACTTTGTTTTTATTATGCCTAAACTAGATGTAATATTTTGCCTGTTTAGTTCACTTCATTTGCTTGTTCTGTAAGTTCTTCCTTCTCAGTCACCGATGTATATCTTAATGGTGCATTTTAGACAGTTGACTAAAATACATCCAGTGATGTCATGTGCTGGTCTGAGTGTATTCAACTTTTTGAAAGATACCCCAAAAATGACTGATAGCTCTAGATGTTTTGGGTTTGTACAAATTAAAATGCTTCTCAGAGAAACTTAGAAAAGTAAAAGCTGAACATGCTAGGTGTGTTCAGCTGTAGCTTTAGTTTTGAAATTTAGAATGAAAATTGTTTATATTTGAGGGGGCTATGGTAGCACGGGACATAGTATTTGTTCATTCCTTAGTTACCTGTAATGTGATTGTTATTTTACTGCATTTGTAAATGTGGACTGCTAACTCACTTAACACCCATTTGTGTCAAGTACGTATTCAGTTATAATGTGTCATCACAGTGTCAGTTGTTGTCTTACTAACTGCATGAACACTCAAACCAAGGATACGTACATACATACAAATATTTCAAACAAAAGCATTAATGCCCTTCTAGCTTGCCAGTATACCAGCACACTTGTTCCCATAGTAAGTGTCCAGACTGTTCTTAAAATATCTAACTAGTACTTGCTTTAATGTTATTAGGTAGTCTGTTCCATACATCGGCTACTCTGTCAGAGAACCAATTAGTACAATTCTCATTCCTATAGAATGTTCTACATAGGTTGTCTAATGATTATCTAGTACTTTGTGATAACCCCAAACATTCCCAGACGTGGCTGTCTCTAAATGCCCTATATACCTGAATAATATCTCCTCTTAGATATCTGTAAGAGACACTGTACAAGTTTAGATATTTCAGTCTTTCATAATAACTTAAATTTTCATATCCATGGATGCCCTTGGTATATTTTCGCTGTACTCTTTGCAGTTTATTCATGCTTGTTTTCTTATAGGGTTTCCATATTGTTATTCCATACTCAAGTAATGTAACTAACAAACAATTACTTCATTATTTTTGATTTCCTATACTTTATAAATCTTTTTATACAACCTATAGTTCTATAACTATCATTACCAACTGGTTGACGTGATTAGAAAAACTCATAGCTGAATCTACCCATATGCCCAGGTCCTTAAATGAGTCTACAGCTTCAATCACTGTGTGCTGAATTAAACATTCACCTTTCAATTTACATCTCCCAAATCTCATATGCTTAGTTTTTGATATATTTATCAGCATATTATCCTCCTGAGTCCAAATGGTCAATTTAGTCAAGTTATTTTGCAGACATGCCTTATCTGTCACACATGTAATCAGTTTACCCAATTTCAGTTCATCTGCATATAGACTGTAGAACACCTCAGATGAAAACTTTAGGTCTGAAATATCCAATCTAAACAAGTAAGGGCCTAGGACACAGCCCTGTGGGACACCCTGACTTTCCAGTTGCTGTTTGATACTTGCCATGTCCTATTTGTAAGCCAGGAAGTTATCTTATCAACAGTACATCAATACCTAGTTGAACTAATTTATTGGTCAGTGTTTTGTGTATGACCCTGTCAAATGCTAAAGTTAAATCTATATAAATGACATTATAGCACAATTTTCCATTCATAGGTGTTATTATATTGTTATAGAACATCATGCTGCAGGTGGTAATGGATCTGTTTTCAATATATGCATGCTGATATATGGTTTCAAGTCCCAACCTATCCAGTTCTGACAATAACTATTACCTTCCCCATTATTCTCCCCAGCATGAAAGCAGACGTAAGGGTCTATATGACTCTGGGTTTGTCCTACTCCTTTCCCCTTAAAGACAGGTTTAATAAGCGCATGTCTCCAATGTTGAGGAATCTCCCCATATTTATATGACCTAGTAAATAATAGATATAATGGTACTGTAAGTTCTTGCTGAAGTGTTCTCAGGTCATTGTTACTAATTCCATCTCCTTCCTGGGCTTTGTTTGGATCCATTTTGTACAGTTATTTTTCAATATAATCTAATTTGTTTCCAGTATCTGGAGTTAATTGGATGTCACTTGGACAACCTTTTTTGTGGAGCCAAACTGTTTTGCATAAGATTTTGTAAATATATCTATAATCTGTTGTATATGAGAATGAGTTTTAGAATCGGCACACAGTTTATCAATGTATGTGTCTTTACTCCTTCCACATCTTATGTATCTATAAAAAAGGTTTCCTATTATGTTCAATATCTTTATATAAACTGTCATCAAATTTTTCTTGATCTTGTCTCACACTATGCTTAATCTGTTTGTCCAGCTTGTTTAGTTCAGTTTTCAAAGTTGTAGTTCGACCTCTCTTCCATTTCTTATATTTTTGTCTCTCAGCTTTATCAGATATCCTGTTCTTATGGAAATATATCCCCTTGATGTTGTATGCCTAGATCCTGAAGGTAAAATTTTTTTTGATTTTTTTGCACTCATTACAATTTCTCTTTCAAAACTTTCCACATTCCATCTGCAGTTTTTCTACTGAACACCTCACTGCAGTTAGTTTTACACAGTGACTGTTTTGCTTCCATATAATGTGCAATTAACCTTCTGTGCATTGGCTTAGATTTCAGTTTGGCAGAATTATCTAGCAACAAATTAACCTTTATAACCCCATGATCACTGCACATCAATGGTCGTAAAACTTGACTTGAAGTTGCAGTAATTTCTTTGGGAACACAAACAATATCTAGTATGTTCCGAACCCTGACAGGTTTTTTTTACATTCTGAAGCAATTGTTGTTCCTGAATATACACTGTGAATAATTTCCATACTAATGTTGTTGAGCCAATATTATTTCAATCTGTTTTTGGTAAATTTAAGTCCCAAGCTAATATTATTCTTCCCTCCTGTGCTTCATGCAAGAAATGTATGAATTCCTCTAGGTCATCTGCACTTGACTTTGGTGGTCTATACACTCCAACAATTGTTATATGTTCCAGGATTGTCTTTATTTTCATAGTTAGTCTATAGTATTGGTGTTATCACTGAACATGTAATAATCAGAGGTCTCACAGCTATCTTTAATCCCTGTCCTAACACCTCCACCTGATTTTTTATTAGAATGTCTGTTACAGTAAAACATTTATACCCTGACAGAATTGGCTTCCAGTCATTGTTCTTTAACCAGGTTTCACAAATAATAACAACATCAATCGTGTGGGAACGTAGCAATTTTTCCAATAAAAAACTTTATTATTTATGCTCCTAGCATTAACAACCATCAGAGATGCATCAAATTTTGCTATCTGTGAAATGTTAAATTTTCAACCTGGCAAAAATCCTACCTAGTGTTTGTCAACTACTGCAAAATATCTGCTGCATAAATTCTCCTCCCTGATCTTGACAAATGCACATCATCCTTTCTAAACATGTGTGCTCCAAAATAGGCTTGAATGCTCTAAACATTTCCATTTTTTAAAACAGGACATTTTTTCCATGTAGGAATTTACCCAAAAAATCTTTTACTTCAGAATGACTTGACTATCCTTTCTATAGGTGATCTGTGAAAAATATGTCCTAACAACAGTGGTGCAGCGGTAGCATTGTCGCCTCACAGCAAGAGGTTCTCCCGTTTGATTCTCGGCTGGAGCGTCTTCTGTGTGGAGTCTGCATGTCCTCCACGTGGTCGAGTGGCGTTCAAAAGACAAGCGTGAAATGGGCTTGCCTTCATTGAAGGTTGAGCGTCAAGCTGGCACCTCGGCACTGTAAAACTCTACTGCCAGTCATTAGTGGACCAGAGTTCTGCTGTGGCGACCACTAACCAGGAAAAGAAGAACAAACAACCAGTACAAGCTATACTGTCTAAGAGGCCTGTCAGTTCCCTACTAACAGTCAGAGAATCCTTGCGGGTGACATCATTTGTACCAACATAAATAAAAACAGATCCATACTTACTTACATTAAGGCATTCCAAGGCTTGTCTCACATCTTCTATTCTTGCTTTTGGCAAGCATAATACTATTTGATGTTCATTATCATCTCTGCAGATATGAGTACCAGTTGCTCTAATAACTGTGTCTCCAATTACAAGAATATCTTTGCTGGAAAGCTCTGAAGGATCTCCATCTTCTAATACAGTAATATCGCCTCTATCAGCTGTTATGATGGCTAGATCTTCATCATTATTAGCCTTGTTAATCCTACTGTTTTCATTGTGTATTGAATTCTTATGCAGCTGATATTGTAAATCCACAGCTTGAGCCAAGTAGTCAGCATCTGTCTTTCTCTTCTTTTTTCTTACAGTAACGGTCTTCAATCCTTTCACATTTAGTTTTGATTTTTTCCTTTTCACCTGCCCCCTGCCTCTTTTTTCTGCCTTTTCCATTGGAAAAATTATGCCTTTTTCTGTACACTGAAGGTTTTCTGATATTAAAATATCATCATTCCCTGTCACCAGTGTGTTACATAACAAAGCAGAATCCTTTTTGCTACGTATTCTCTTTCCTTTACAGTCATTAGTTAGTTTCTTTTTCTTCCTTATTATTTGTTGCGAATTTCTTCCTTTCTTTCTTTTTTTGTTTCCTTATAAACAAACTGGATCCTCAGATTGCTGAATACTTGCACCCAGAATTCCAAAATTGTCAGGGGCATCATCTTATTTCATAGGGGTTGAATGATCTTTGCAGAAAACAGATGCATCATTTACTAAATGTGTTCTATTTGCTCTACATTATTTATCTCATCAGTCCAGTCAATATATGATACAACAATTCTCCAAGCCATTACAATTACACAAGTGCAATCACCACCATTAAGTCTAGATTTACTTCTAACAATGGTAAGCAAATCATCCAACTTTTGACACGAGAAGCACAGATCACCAGTGTTATCAGCTGTTATCTTTAAATATGCATAGCATTTATTACAAACATTTGAAATGAACCTCTGTGTAGCATGATTGTTTTCTTTAATTATAATTATTGTTTAAAATGTCTCATTATGCAAGGTTTTAGGGTGGCAGGCAATATATTTTTCCTGTCCTAATCACATTTTTTGGTGTCCATAAGGATCCATATTCCTTTATTGCTGCCTACATTTATAGCCATGTGACCTGCACTATTTGTGATGCCACTGATAGCTTGTTATGGTTCTTTATTGCATAACAGTCTCATATCAAGTGTTTATTTTTATAAATGCCAGCATTTTCCTTCAGTGTTGTCAAAAGTAGTGGGAGTATATAGGTAAAGTGATGCCCAGATGGGACTACTTGCAGGTGGTTTTACCGCTGCATATTTCATAACCAATGACTGGCATAATAACTGACTTGTTTAGCATTTTGTTCCTTATATATTTTGGTCTTACTTTGTTGCTCCCTACTTTTCTACTTATATTCAACCACCCACCAGTGTTTTGACAAGCAGCCTCTCTCCTTTTCAAGGTCCACTAATCCATGTTCCCTACTCCAGCATTGTGGTATCCTCAAAGGAGGTACAACTCAGTAAAGGACATGAGTGGGTTATGGTAAGTGTCATTCTAGACTGTCTTAATGATTTTCTACATCAACAAGTTGGCAGATATGGCAGTGCCTGCAGCACTATAGCTGGTATATATGTCCATTTCCACCTTTCCATATCCACCTGCCAAACTACACAGCACTCCTTGACCAACTTCAGCCCTCTCCCTTATCCCTGATCCCATCAATAAGTCCAATAGGTCATTCCTTGCAAGTAGTACTTAGAATTGTACGTCTCCTACCACTTGCGGTGGCTCAGCTAATCTTGTCTGCTAATGCTCATTCTGCCTTGTATATCTTCTCCAGGGGCCATCAGATTTCCACCCTGAGCACCACTAAGCCAGTTATTTCAATGGAATTAATGTCTTTATGTGCAGCCGGTAACAGATGCTTCATTGCTAAGTGATATTGTAATGGAGAGAAATTTGCTTCTTATATCTGGAAGGGCAATAAAAGCAAGAAATAGTAATAGAGATGGAATATTTTATATTCTAAGAAACAAAACTTATTCAGGCAGATTAAAGAAAAAAAATAGACTGACTGTTTTCATTAATCTTGCTGTTTGTAAGAATAAATGTTTGACAAGAAGTTGCAGGGAGAGATAACATAAGAAAGGCTAAACCACTCAATAAAAACTGAAAGAAAAATCTAACCAAGCTAAAGTTTCAACTGTGCGATTCCTTAAACCTCTTGTATTAAAGGCACATAGGATATATGCAAATGACCCTTTAAGAACATCAAGTGCCATGGAGCCAAACCCCACTAACTATAAACATGTCTTTTATTCTTCTTATGACTTCATTAAAACAACATAACTGGACTGTTTGGTTAACCTTTTGAAAACACAGGGCTGTCATGCACAACTGTTATCCATAACCCTTAGGGTATCTGCAAAATAGCCCAACTAACAAATTAAAAAAATGAGTAAAAAGGTCACACAGACAAACCAATCAGTAAAAACTAAAAGAGAAATCTAGCCAAGCTAGAGTTGCCACTGTGTGTTTCCTTAAACCTCTTGTATTAGAGGCACATGAGATATATGCAAATGGCCTTTTAGGTGGCAGGGTGGCATAATGGTTAAGGTACTTACCCTAGAAACACAGAGTACAAGGTTTGATTCTCACAGGGGATAATTGGTTAGGCTCAAATTGGTCCATGAGGGCAGTTAGCCTAGTAATAATCTATGACTCTAAGGACATCATGTGTTTCAGCTATATGACAGTTCTGAATGCAAATGACTTTTTTCTTTTTAAGTCTGATATGGACAAATTTAAGCCAATAAAGCCTGAATGTCCATGACAGACTTAAAAAGTCCACAGCTAGTAAGGTTTGGCTTTATTGGCCTGAATTTGTCCATTACAGACTTAAAAAGAAAAAAGTCAAGGACATTCAGAACTGCCATATAGCTGAAACACCACTCATAATTCCACTTAATTCCATTCATATGCAGGAATGTATTAAATTGTATCAGGACATGAAAATGATTTGTATGCTGCCCACAAACCTAGTGTAATATAACTGTCAAAGGAAAAATAAACTTCAAAAAGATCAATAATTGGCAGGTTCAGGTTAAGGCACTTTAATCTTGCAGCAAGGAGAAAAAAACGTGCTAATACAGAGTTTGTCTAACTAAAATCAGGAAGTAAAACCAACTTTATACATTTTCTAACAAGACATTGCCTACCAAGCTGACGTAACAGATCACAGGTTCTAACATCATTACTTCATAGCAGCTGTTTATCCATGATTTTCTGCTCGCACTATCAATTTTATGAAAAACTTCCTAAGAAAAACAACGTGGCATTGATGACCACCGGTTAGATACAACTTCCCACTATGTTATGTTACCATTCAAGATACTATGGCTAATTCGAGCACAAAGCAAGTACAGATTCTTTACGCAGTCTTTGTTTGATGTATCTCTTCTTTTCTGCAGCTGTGCATATTCTCATAACACAAACAGAGCTGATTGTTCATATTCAATCACATTATAGAAAACAGTATTGTTCTATTCATTCACTATTCATTCATTTTCCTGACCTAGCAGATAATCACCTGCTTCTCAGTACATTTCCAAAAGGCATAACATGAATTTTGCTGTGCTAGCAAATACTAGGTCAGGGTGCATCTTGCAATTTCAGAAAGCATACTGCAGTTTGAAAAAGCATCTTATAATTTCATACAGAATTAAGCTGTACATAAAATAGAATGAAATGTGTTAACCCTTTTAGCTTCCAATAAGCACTAAACATATACACTAATACATATTTTTCTGACATTTCCCCCGTTAATACTTTTTATTCTATTTTCAAAAGCATAAACAGTTTGCTTCTTCTCCTAACCTCTTTCATTTTGGATTTGCAGTTAAGAGAGTCATTTAGTTTAGACTTATGAAAGCATTTCACTTTTCAACAATTCTTCAATTTCAGTACTTTGATACAAAGTCTCAGAAACTGACATGTCTATAAAATCTTTGATTAATTTTTTCATGCAGGGAATACCACAACAGATGCATGCTCCTAATAGGAGTAATCCCACACAAATGGCAATCAGGATGTTCATTAGGATGGAACCCCACCCCCCAAACAAATTCTGGAAAAAGTCCGTCACAGGGTTTGGGCCTGGTTTGGTCATGGTCGACACTTGCTGAATCACCTCAAGATGGTCGTTTATCTCATGCTGGTTGTCAGGAATATACGAACAGCATTCTTCTTTGATTAAAGTGCACGTACCACCTCTCGCCACTAGGGTGAAATCGAGAGCCATGCGGTTTTGAAGCACAACAGTTCTCGTAGCGTTTAGTTCATCAGTCACTAATTCGAGAGCAGAAAAAGTTGCATTGCTCATAACTTCGAGAAGTCTGGACAGTTTTCTCAGCTGCCAAATCGATTTTACTGCGTCATATGCAGCGGCTATGCCTGTCCATGATATAATAGTGTCACTCAAGTCCATGTGTGTTAGTTTATCTTTGTTCTTCACGGAATTATGGTTTCTCCATCCTGCTTCGATTCATCCCATTGGATTCTCGGGTCTCTTGATTGGATTTCCAGGTTTACTGCTGACCTCTCTGATGTTTCGAATTTTCCCTCGAGGCAAAGCTGCAGTGTGTCGTATGGCCGGAACCAGGTAACCCAAAAAACAACTGCCGGACCAATTCTCAGGTAGCTATTTGTATGACTTTTTCCCACAAACAAAATAGCAATTCTCTACTTTAGTATTGACATATGCTTGCCCTGCATGAAACATTTTCTTATCAATGATAGAAAGTTGCTTCAAAAGAACAGGATTATGCTGTATTTCACTAACAGTTTTTTGCATTTTCTCAAGATATGAGTCATAGTTTGCATCACAAATAGTTTCTGCCTTATTAGTCTTAATATAACATTTATAAGAAACAGTCACATTGCAATTGCTCCAACCCACCTGAATAGTGTCATTTTTATAAAAACATACAATACCTTTTTGTGTAACAGGTAGGTACGATGCTATTTTGTCTTGTGATTTTACAGGTGTAGTATGAAAAATCAAAATTTCCCAGGTCTCATTGATCCCAGCAGTCATTAATAATCCCCTGTATGCTGTTGGTATAGCTGTGCAAATCCAGCAGTTCGAAACATTAAAAGTCTCATCATACACATATTTAATTGTTTGGTAAGTGTTAAAGTTTGGATGCCAGTCTATGAGTAACGTATCACGTTTGTTCAGTTCAACTCATGTGGCTGAAAAAAGGAAAGGCCATAGCAAAAAGATCATTGTTACCAGTATAGCTAACAGGATGATCATGCAATTTTTTTGAGGTTGTTCTGCACCCCTGTTTACTCTATACCTGGTCATTTTGTTCTCGTTGTATAACAGTAACAAGGTTTTTGTCCACTTCAAAGTTCTTGACCAGTTTACAGTGCGTCAAATGGATCCAGGACACATGTTCAGCTATCTTGACTGCAGTGGGTGTCGCCAGCAAAACTTGGAATGATCCTTCCCACTTTGGAGAACTCCAGTTTCTTTTCTTCACGACCTTCACCCAGATCCACGACCCTGGTTGTACTACTGATTCCGATGGTCTGGTCTGTTCTTTATCTAAAAGAGAATTTAACTGCAGAAGTTTGTTATTCAAAAATTGCGTCATATACTCTGCAAGTGAACTGTCAGCCTCCTGGTCTGCAGGCATGAGAGGTTTCCACTGAGGTATATAATATGCCCTCCCGAACAGTATTTCAAAAGGAGTTAACCCCTTTGCATTTGGAGCAGTTCTCATGCTCAACAATGCCAGAGGCAGACAGTGCACCCAGTTCTTCTGTGTCTCACTAATCAATTTCCTAAGTTTGTTTTTCAAAACCCCATTATGCCTCTCTACTAATCCTGCAGAATGGGGGTGGTATGCACAATGGTTCTTTAAAGAAATTCCGAAATATTGACTCAACTGTTGTATGGTTTGATTTACGAAATGTGTGCCATTGTCACTGTCGATCTTTTCTGATATGCCAAATCTAGGAATAATTTCTTTAACAAGGACTTTTGCAACAGTAGCTGCATCTGGATTTTTGGTCGGAAAAGCTTCCACCCATTTGGAAAACACATCTATAATGACAAGACAGTACTTTTTATTTTCACATTTGTTTTGTTCTATGAAATCCATACAAATAGTATGGAACGGGTACGGTGGTGTAGGGAAACTCCCTTGCTTAGGCTTCAGTGCCCCTTGTGCATGATGCCTGTTACAAATATGGCATGCTGCACAAAAATGTTTTGTGTAGTTTGTAAATCCATACGTTGTAAACACTCGATTCACTAACTGTACCATCCCCCCCTGTTGAGACATGGCACTGCCCATGGCTAAACAAAGCTGCATATCTAAACAAGTTAGACGGCAAAATCGGTTTTCCTTCATAGGTTCATAGGTTCATACTAGGCTATCTGCCCAAGGGCATTTATAAACCTAGCCCATAGTTATTTGGCTTTCGTTTAGTTTGAATAAAACTATGCCTATTATTTTGCTGTGCCTCTGTCAAGCAGTGACACTGAAGTAATCCCTGGGGTATATCTGCGATCCCCCATCAATTGGTCAAGATTCCTCTTGAACAAGGCCAGCGAGGTGCTCTGCCTCACATGTACCGGGATTTTGTTCCACAGCATAGGGAGTCTCTGGGTGATGAATCTGTCCCTCCAGCACGTTCTATTAATAACCGTGTCAAGGTTTAAGTCTCCCACCCTTGTGGTTCTGAGGGATCTAGATTTTTGAGGTGAAGCATATTCATCAAATCAGGGTTTGACATGGCCTTATATGTCAGGCACAGGTCACCTCTGAGCAAGCGGTATGAGACTGAATAGAGCTGGAGTTCTTTCAGTCGGGCAGCATAAGACATTTTGAGACCCTTTATCCTTTTGGTGAGGAACTTTTGGGGCCTTTCCAGCTGCTGCAGGTGTCGGGTCAGATACATTCCGAATGGGGCATTGTACTCAATCATAGGTCTAATAAGTGATGAGTACAGGGGGACGATGACCTCCCTTGATCTAGATGTGAATCCCTTCATGATCAGGTGGGCAATGTAGAAGGTTTTCCTAACTACTTTAGCAACATGAGTGTCAAACGAAAGGCTACTGTCAACCTGGGTCCCCAGATCCCTGATGACTTCTTCTGTGCTCAGTGGATTGCCACCTCTTCCTTGTAGATGTACAGCCCTTTCTCAAGAATTGCTCCTCGTTTTTCCCATTTATGTTTCTCTATTTTCGTAGTAAGTGTCTGCATTGTTTTTAACATTTCTAGATCTAAAATCTCAGAAGGTTGTAATTCCTCACTCAAAAGAAATACTTCTGGAGCTGGAGCTGCTTGCTTTGCAGCTGTGTCAGCTGTCGCATTACCTTTTGAAATTCTATCCTGTTGCTTGGTATGAGCTATGCATTTACAAATAGCTACTTTCTGAGGTAACTGAATAGATTCTAACAAACCCAAAATAAACTGCGCATGATTAATCTGTTTGCCAGTAGATGTTATCATTCCTCTATCTTTCCACTGTTGCGCAAAAACATGTACAGTAGAAAAAGCATACTGGCTGTCAGTAAAAATATTTAAACATTTACCCTTTGCTAAGGTACATGCTCATGTCAAGGCAATCAATTCTGCTGCTTGTGCAGATAAGTTGTGTGGTAAAGACTTTGCTTCTAAAATCTCAGTATCAGAAACTACTGCATATCCTACTAGGTTCCGCCCTGTAGGACCCTTTTTGCATGAGCCATCCACATAGTATGTCACCTCGGCATCATCCAAGGGAACATCCATGAGATTTTTTCTAGGTAGTGTCTTTTGCTCAATCTCCTGTAGGCAGCAGTGTGGTTTGCCATCTGCAGGGGTTGGGAGCAAGGTTGACGGATTCAAAGTTGTGCATCGTTCAATTGTCATATGAGGTTGGCTCAACAGTATAGTCATACAGGAAAGATGTCTAGCAGGAGAAAGATATGCTACTTTTTCTTGCAGTAAAATAATCGCGACTGCATGAGGCACTCTCAATGTGAAAGGGTGGAACAACACCACTGAGGCTGAAGCCTGTACTGCCATTGCAGCTGCGACTACTGCTTGTACACAGTGGGGCAAGGATCGCGTCACTGGGTCTAGTTGTGATGAATAGTAAGCTATGGGGCGTTGCTTGTCTCCATGTTGCTGTGTTAACACTGATGTCATATAGCCTTGCTTACAATCTACAGTTTGGAAAAATCTTTTATGATAGTTCGGTAATCCTAAAACTAATGAAGATGCTATCAATTGCTTCAGTTTGCAGAAAGCTGATTCTGCTTCTGGTGTCCATTGTAATAAATCTTGTGCTGCCATAGGTTTCTTGTATATCAAGTTGGTCAGTGGAGCAGACTCCAAGGCATAGTTTGGAATCCAACTCCGACAAAAATTAGTCGTACCTAGGAAGGACATCATTTCCTTCTTGGTAGTCGGTTTGGGTGCTTGTAAAATTGCTATTTTCCTGTCTTAATCTAATATTCTGCCTTCTTTGGATATTACATATCCCAGGTATTTAACCTGCTTTTTCCAAAGCTGCAGTTTGTTTTTGTTTACTTTGTGTCCTTGAGTGGCTAGAAATTGTAGTAATGCTATGGTATCTTCTCTGCATTCTTGCTGTTGGGGGCTGCCAGCAGAATGTCGTCTACATAAAGTAAAATCTGGCTGCCTCTCGGTGGGATAAATCCCGCCAGGTTACTTGCCATTTCCTGTGCGAATATTGTTGGGCTCTCACAATATCCCTGTGGTAGTCGCGTGTATGTATACCTTTTCCCCTGAAATGTAAATGCAAACCAATTTTGGCTGTCAGGGTGTATCGGTATTGAGAAAAATGCGTTGATAATATCTACCACAGAAAAATACTTCTGTTGGGGTTTTAAATCATTCAATAAAGTGTGTGGATCTGGCACTGTAGGTGCTCTAGGTATTACTGCGTCATTTACAGCTTGTAAATCTTGGACCATACGCCATTCTCCATTTGCTTTCTTAACAGGAAATAAGGGTGTGTTACATGGTGAATCGAGAGATTCTACCAGTACTCCTTCCTTAAGTAAAGCTGCTATTATAGGTTTGATTACTACCTCTGCATCTTTTCTTAAGGGGTATTGTCTCTTCTGTGGTCTAAATGCTGATTTTGGCATGATAGTAACTGGTCCTGCTGTACGAATAAGTCCTACATCTGATTTTCCTGTTGACCAGAGAGTTTCTGGTATGCCTAGGAAGGCTTTTTCTTCTTCCTCTAGTAAGAGTGTTACTCAGCTTACCTCACTTGCCTGCAAGTGCACAGCTGGGTGTGTCTGTGTTATCCAATTCAACTTATGCTTTTGTACACCCTGTTCTGATAGTTCTAATTCTGTCTGTTTTTCCCACCTTGTGACTTTTTCTCCTAGGTCTGCCCACTTCACATTCTTGTTCTTAGTTAAACTGACATGTGGTAGTCGATTAAATTTATAAAGCGCTAGGAATTCCTGGGGCAATGAACAGCTAACTACACTGTTCCCTTCTGTGTCCCAGTACAGATTACGCAATACTAATCTGTTAGCATGGTTTCTAAACAGTTCTTGCTCATATTCTTTATTAGGTCCTGGCGTGCTACAGTAATATAGAGTTCAATGCAACAAATGCTGTTTATCAGTGTCAAGGGAGGGGAACTTACTGATGGCTACATTCATCAGTTCTTCAGTTACTGCCCCTGGACCAGTCGTAACCAAGTCCTGGCTGTACCAATAAAATGTTTCACCCTCCGGTCGCATTACAAAAGTATCCATTTGTCGCTGTGCTTCCATACCCTGCATGGTTGGAACTACTGCTATGCCAAATATCTGCATAAGGTCTCTGCCCAAAAGGTTTACTGGGCATTTTGCAGAAACAACAATTTTGCTCTTCTGGGTCATCCCTGAAACAGGGTCAGTTATTGCTATGTTATGGGAGAGTGGCTACCGATACAGCTGTCCATTAGCTGCTTTCACTAATATATAATCAAGTGATTCTGAATTTTCTGGTAGTTTGGAAGGATGTATCAGGGTTCGTGATGCCCCTGAGTCACACAGAAATTTAACTTCCCTCCCCTCTACCAGAAGTGTACCTTCTGGTTTTGTGTCTGCTAAGTAGATCGCTAGGCTCAATAATGCTAAATCCAAAATTTCATTCTCTTCATTATCTGTGATTTCTTGCACATCCTCTATTTCTTCTATCACTTCCTCTGCTCCCTCTATCACATTCACATTTGTCTCTCCTTGGTTATTTCTTTCTAGTGATTCCTGACTACCATATAGTCAGTCCTCACCCTCCTTATCTTCCGTGGCTACCTTCTTATTTTGCTTGCAATCCCTTGCCAAATGTCCCTTTTTCCCGCATTTAAAACATTCACCCCTTTTCTTTCTTTCTTCAAACTCCTCTGATCGCTTATCAGATTGTTTGTTTCCCTGGGCATTTTTCTTGCCCTTCTTCCCGGACTGTACTACAAAGACTTCCGCTCCGTCTTCTACTGTACATACTTGGGTTTTCTTTTTCTTTTTGCTATTAAAATCCCTTTCGGCATGTCTCGCATATTCAAGTAATGACTGTAATCTACTTGTACGGTGATCTACCATGTGCTTTGTAATAAAACTACTTATGGGTGCAATACTACCCTTCAAAAATGCATTCTTTAGTTGCTGCTCATATGGGGAATCATGTGTTTGGTCTTCAGGTGCCTGCATTCCACAATGGTTATTAAAACATTCTAATAATCTGGCATAATATCTATCAACAGTTTAACCTTCTTGTTGGATGCATTGATTAATGCAAGTCCAGTCAGCCCTAGGCTTCCATTTCTCAGAGATTTGGTCTGTCAGACCTTTCACTCTATTATCCAGTTCTGCGTTACTATGTGGGAGTGGCTTATGTTCTGCATCACAGGGATTCCAGTTGCCACTCATCATGTGCCAATCTGGACCTACGATTTGTCTGACTACTTTCTCTACTTCCTCTCCATTTAAATGGTAACTTAACCTCATGCCCTGTAAGTCTTCTAAGAATTTTCTAAAATTAACTTTTGGATGGGGAATTCCCTCTGTGGCTTTTCGGATGTCTTCCGGTGTCCACGGTCTATATACCAGGATAGTTGGATCCTGCCCTTCCTGTCCTGCCTGAGGATTTGGTACTTCTATGAGTGGACATATCTCTTCTTTGCTCATAGCCCGTGAATTTCCATTCATTTGATATAACTCCATATCCCCTCTTGTTTTATGTGTTCGAGACCTAGTCTCGACAGGATCTCTGACAAACGGTTTTGATTTCGCAGGGACAGTTAGGTATAACGGAGATGGATCAGCTTGTCCACTCGCTTCATATTCTGGTAATGGAAGCGGAGGGGGTGGAGGGGCCGATGCTATTACCAACTTATTGTCTTCTTTATCTAAAAACATTGCTTTTGAATTTTTAATCTTTTGTTCCCTGCGGTTTGCTTCCTCAAGCCACCTGTGTGCCTGGGGAATGCCTAATTGGCATTGCTTTTTTACCTGACCTTTTGCATCTGTTTTGAGCTGTTTGACAAGTTTGATAGGTGAAGGTTTTTCTAGTTTGCCATCAAATTTGTATTTATTAACCCATTTTGTATAGTACCTAACATTGTCGGCACCTTGTAATTGCATATATTTCATGTCTTCGGTTAACGACGGATCTCGGGATATTTTTGTGCACTTATTTCCCATGTTGTCTTAATTTAGTTATAAAATGTTATGTAACCCTTCTTATCACGTGGCACGACAATTTCTCTTTTTCACAGTTTATCTAGAATAACTGCCTACTTATCCTGTTTCCCTGATCTATGACAAGACAGCAATCTTTTTTGTCCCTGATTTGTACAATACAAAATCTCCCTGACAAAAACAAGTACTGTAACAAGTCCCTGATCTGAAACAGAGGAAAGGTAAATTCCTCCTTACCTGAGCCTCCATGATTGACCGTCTCACTGATGGAACCATTGACTCATCCTCCAATCGCAGATCAGAAACAGTGACTGGCCTCTTTTGAATGACAATTCAGTAGGAGGTCTTTCAGAGCAGAAGAACCGATGTGGCCTCTTCCCCGTACAGTTTCATGCCACCAGGCCCATCTGACCTGAGCTAGAACGAGAGTTTCCGGTCCGAAGGACCAATCTGGCAAAGGAAAAATAAACTTCAAAAAGATCAATACACGGCAGGTTCAGGTTAAGGCACTTTAATCTTGCAGCAAGGAGACAAAAACGTGCTAATACAGAGTTTGTCTAACTAAAATCAGGAAGTAAAACCATCTTTATACATTTGCTAACAAGACATTGCCTACCAAGCTGGCGTAACAGATCACAGGTTCTAACATCATTACTTCATAGCAGCTGTTTATCCATGATTTTCTGCTTGCGCTATCATTTTTATGAAAAACTTCCTAAGAAAAAAAATGTGGCCTTGATGACCACTGGTTAGATACAACTTCCCACTATGTTATGTTACCATTCAAGGTACTATGGCTAATTCGAGCACAAAGCAAGTACAGAATCTTCAAGCAGTCTTTTGTTTGATGTATCTCTTCTTTTCTGCAGCTGTGCATGTTCTCATAACACGAACAGAGCTGATTGTTCATATTCAATCACATTATAGAAAACAGTACTGTTCTATTCATTCACTATTCATTCATTTTCCTGACCTAGCAGATAATCACTTGCTTCTCAGTTCATTTCCAAAGGGCATAACATGAATTTTGCTGTGCTAGCAAATACTAGGTCAGGGTGCATCCTGCAATTTCAGAAAGCATACTGCAGTTTGAAAAAGCATCTTATAATTTCATACAGAATTAAGCTGTACATAAAATAGAATGAAATGTGTTAACCCTTTTAGCTTCTAATAAGCACTAAACATATACATTAATGCATATTTTTCTGACAACAGCATTTTGAATAATATTAAGGATTAGTGTCTTCATTTCTATATACCAGCTTCCTCCAGTTTTCTCATTTTATTGACTACATATTTTTATCCAATATTGCTGGGACTCAGTTCCAGTGCAAACTGACATTTGGCAAAAGGCTTCTATTTTATTGCTAGTGCAGAAGCTTTTGAAGCAGAAATAAATTCTGCACGTTCCTGTATGTTTCCTCCTTCATCAGAGCTGTGTCCCAGTAAGTTGTGAAGCCACAGTCTTCCATCTCCAGACACTGACTGTCCAGTTTTATAGGTTGCATGGTAATCAGAGGTTTGCCTTGCTGTCTTTTAATAGTTTAAGCAGCATTTAGCTATGGAAATCCCCAAAACTTCAGTCTTTTCTCTGACCAGAGGACAATTCTGTAATTTCTCTTCACATTCACAAATGCACAGGACACATCACAGATGTGTGTGTGTGTGTGTGTGTGTGTGTGTGTGTGTGTGTGTGTGTGTGTGTGTGTGTGTCTGTGTTAGACTGAAAATAAAAGATGATGCATATGCAAATAAATGCAACATTTTATTCCATAAAATTAGCTAGGCATTAAAAATAGTGCAAAAAAAGAAATTTTATACATAATGAAATAACTCTCTCTCTCTCTCTCTGTATATATATATATATATATATATATATATATATATATATATATATATATATATATATATATATAAATATATATATAGGTTCATAGGTTCATAGGTTCATACTAGGCTATCTGCCCAAGGGCATTTATAAGCCTAGCCCATAGTTATTTGGCTTTCGCCACCCCTTTAGTTTGAATAAAACTATGCCTATTATTTTGCTGTGCCTCTGTCAAGCAGTGACACTGAAGTAATCCCTGGGGTATATATATATATATATATATATATATATATATATATATATATATATACACTGTGATGCCCATGCCCCGGCCCAGCAATCAAGGCACCTCAATCCTCACCACTAACACCAGAGAGGGCATCTCATATAAGAGGAAAGGATAACAAATACAAACAGCAAAATACAATTTCCCTTAAGTGCACACAGAGATCACAGTCAGTCTGGGGCTGGTTGCTCCCTTGCTCCCCAGGTCCCCAATAAGACTCCACACTGGCACAGCTATAGGGTCCAGATCTCAGCCTAGCTGGCAAGCTAACCTCCAGTACCCACACTCACCTTCCCACTCATCTCAAATTAAATCTAGAGGTCCCCTCACCCTATGCCCATACAGCAACTCAAAGGGTGAAAAATCTGTGGATTCCTGGGGAACCTCTCTGTAAGCAAACAACAGATGGGGCAAATATTTGTCCCACTCCCTCTTAAACTGATCTGCAAATGCCCGTAGCATGGACTTGATTGTAGAGTTTAACCTCTCAACAAGACCATTAGTCTGGGGATGGTAGGGGGTGGTCTTCATGTGTGTCACCCCTCAGGACTTCCACAGACAAGCCAGCAGGTCTGATATGAAATTGGCACCTCTGTCAGGCAGTATTTCTTTTGGGAAACACACCCTGCTGAAAATCTCTAACAAAGCATTTGCCACCTTCTCTGCCTCAATGGAGGACAAAGCCACTGCCTCAGGGTATCGTGTAGCATAATCCACTACCACTAGGATATACTTTTTCCCTGTGGATCTTGGGGTACTCAGAGGAACCACAATATCCATAGCTACCCTCTGACATGGCTCTTCAATCACAGGCAAAGGCATCAAAGAAGCTGTCACCTTGTCTCCTGCCTTGCCTACCTTTTGACACTGCTCACAGGTCCTGCAGTACCCTGTTACATCTCTCGAAATTCCAGGCCAATAGAAGTTCTGCATAATATGCCTATTTGTACGTTTTATGCCCATATGACCTGCAAAGGGAATATCATGGGCTATGGCTAGAAGCACCAGATGGTAAGCTCTAGGCACTACCAACTGCTATACTCTCTCACCTTCTAGCCCTCCCTAAGTGGTCCACTCTCTGCATAGTAACACTTTGTCCCAGTATACAGATTCCCCCTTTCCTTGAGAATCAGGTGCCTCCCTAGCTACCTGCCTCAGGCCTTGCAATGTAGGGTCTGAGAGCTGAGCCTGTCTTAACTCTCTTCTTGTAACCCTTCCCAGCTCAACTTCCACAGGAAGTCTGGCATCCTCTGACAGTGATGCCTCACTGTCAGCCTGGGTACTACTACTCACCTCTACCTTTGCAGTTAACCTGTCCAAGGGAACATCAGTACATACAAGCAGCTGTGGCTCACTTTCACTCTCACTGCTACAGTGTAGCTCACTCTCTGAAGTAATCACCTCAGCAGTCCTGGCTGCAAGTATGCAGTCTGTCTGGGTCACCCCCAGTCTACCAGACCCACATGCTTGTCTTCTAGCTTCACTGCATGTAAATGCATAAGTACATGGTAGTGTCTCATCCAAATTCTTGCCTCTCAGGACATGTGCAGGATGGTGGTTTACTACCGCTGTTGTCTCAAGACAACCTACTATTGGTATTTTGTCTTTCCCACTTACTGGCTCCCTCACATTTGGTTCCCCACCTTGCCTCCATGGACACCTGTATGTCACATGGCCCCACTGGTTGCATTCAAACATTTAACCCTAGCTCCTGGACGTGTACCTGGACTAGTGGCTTCCCCTGCTACTGGCAGATTTTGTTGTGGCAGTCTGTGCTGTCCACCATGGGTTGCATTAGACCCATGAGAAGTTCCTGGGGTCCCTTTCTTGTGCAGGGTTACCCTGCTTGCCAGGTATAGGTCTCCCTTCTTCCCCAACTCATTTGAAGTTGCACATTGTCTATCAGCTAACCAGATCCTCATGTCCTCAGGCAAAGTGCTAAGGGCTTGTTCCCTCACCAAAAGGTCTGCAGCCTTTCAAAAGTGGTGACCTGATATCCACTCACCCAGCTATGAAAAAAAAGTGCTCAGTTCAGCAACATATTCACACACACTTTCATCTGCCTTGCGTCTATGCTCACAAAACTTTTTCGTATACATTTCAGGTGTTAGCTTAAAACATTCTAAAATACATTTTTTTACAGCAGTATAATGAAAACAGACAGCCAGGCATTTTTGATAACAAAGTTACAGCTTTTCCATGTAGTAAGGGGTCAGAAACCGTACCCAGAGTCTTTGGTCAACACTATACTGTTTGCATACCCTCTCAGACATATGAATGAAACTATCAAAATTATCCCCCTCTTTAAATTGCGGAAGAAAATTACTGACATTTTGTGCTTATGGAGTCCAGTTACTTCCTTCCCCATTACCTCCATGACTCTGGCGAAGAGTAAGTATTTCCCTCTCATGCCTCCCCTGATGCTCCTTTTCTTCGGCTTCTATCTCCAAACACCTGGCCTCCAACTCAAGTCTCTTTCGCTCCAGCTGGATTTTTAAGTCCACCGCAGAAAGGTTGAGCTGTCCATTCTCTGAGAATATTGTATCTTCACTGCCAGTCTAATTGTCCTTCACAGAAAGGTTGAGATGTCCATTCTCTGAGGATATTGCATCTCCACTGCCAGTCTGATTGTCCTCCTAGATGCTGTTTTCTGATGCAGTTGTAGCCAAGTTTGCAATTAGGTCTGCCTTAGTCAGGTTTCCATGTACCAGTCCCCTAGCCTGGCAGAGCTCCACCAGCTGGCTCCTCATCAGCTTTCCATATTCCTCTGCTGACATGCTGCCTGCTCACCCTGACTAACTAAGCTAACAAAAGAAATAAAACAATTGTGATCTGAACTCTGAGTATTCACTGTGTGGCTCATTTAGAGAACAACACACCTTCAGAGATCACTGTACATAAGCTACAGGATTCACTCTACCCACACCACTACAAGCAAATTAGTTTTTGCCAACTAATTAATATGTGATCTGGATATCCCACTGCTGCAAACCACATGTGACGGCAGTGCCCTGGCCCAGCAATCAAGGAGCCTCAGTCCTCACCACCAATACCAGAGAGGGCATCTCATATAAGAGGAAAGAATAACAAATACACACAGCAAAGTACAATTTCCTTTAAGTGCACACAGAGATCACAGTCAGTCTGGGGCTGGTTGCTCCCTTGCTCCCCAGGTCCGCAATAAGACTCCCCACTGGCACAGCTATAGGGTCCAAGTCCCAGCCTAGCTGGCAAGCTAACCTCCAGTACCCACACTCACCTTCCCACTCATTTCAAATTAAATCTAGAGGTCCCCTCACCCTATGCCCATACAGCAACTCAAAGGGTAAAAAAACTGTGGATGTCTGGGGAACCTCCCTGTAAGCAAACAGCAAATAGGGCAAATATTTGTCCAAACTGATCTGCAAATGGCCGTAGCATGGACTTGATTGTAGAGTTTAACCTCTCAACAAAACCATTAGTCTGGGGATGATAGGGGGTGGTCTTCATGTGCTTCACCCCACAGGACTTCCACAGACAAGCCAGCAGGTCTGATATGAAATTGGCACCTCTGTCAGACAGTATTTCTTTTGGGAAACCTAGCCTGCTGAAAATCTCTAACAAAGCATTTGCCACCTTCTCTGCCTCAGTGGAGGACAAAGCCACTGCCTCAGGGTATCATGTAGCATAATCCACTACCACTAGGATATACTTTTTTTCCTGTGGAACTTGGGGTACTCAGATGAACCACAATATCCATAGCTACCCTATGAAATGGCTCTTCAATCACAGACAAAGGCATCAAAGGAGCTCTCACCTTGTCTCCTGCCTTACCTACCTTTTGACAGTGCTCATAGGTGCTACAGTACCCTGTTACATCTTTCAAAATTCCAGGCCAATAGAAGTTCTGCATAATATGCCTCTTTGTACATTTTATGCCCATATGACCTGCAAAGGGAATATCATGGGTTATGGCTAGAAGCGCTAGACAGTAAGCTCTAGGCACTACCAACTGCTGTACTCTCTCACCTTCTAGCCCTCCCTAAGTGGTCCACTCTCTGCATAGTAACACTTTGTCCCAGTATACAGATTCCCCCTTTCCTTGAGAATCAGGTGCCGCCCTAGCTACCTGCCTCAGGCCTTGCAATGTAGGGTCTGAGAGCTGGGCCTGTCTTAACTCTCTCCTTGTAATCCTTCCCAGCTCCACTTCCGCAGGAAGTCTGGCATCCTCTGGCAGTAGTGCCTCACTGTCAGCCTGGGTACTACTACTCACCTCTACCTTTGCAGTTAACCTGTCCAAGGAAACATCAGTACATACAAGCAGCTGTGGCTCACTTTCAGTCTCACTGCTACAGTGCAGCTCACTCTCTGAAGTAACCATCTCAGCAGTCCTGGATGCAAGTATGCAGTCTGTCTGGTTCTCCGCCAGTCTACCAGACCCACATGCTTGTCTCCTAGCCTCACTGCGTGTAACTGCATAAGTACATGGTACTGCCTCATCCAACTCCTTGCCTCTCAGGACATCTGCAGGATGGTGGTTTAGTACTGCTGTTGTCTCAAGACAACCTACTATTGGCATTTTGTCTTTCCCACTTACTGGCTCCCTCATATTTGGTTCCCCACTTTGTCTCCGTGGACACCTGTATGCCACATGGCCCCACTGGTTGCACTCAAAACATTTAACCCTAGCTCCTGGATGTGTACCTGGACTAGTGGCTTCCCCTGCTACTGGCAGATTCTGTTGTGGCAGTCTGTGCTGTCCACCATGGGTTCCTTTAGACCCATGAGCAGTACTGGGGGTCCCTTTCCTGTACAG
>NC_056747.1:1314768214-1314790714 GCF_019279795.1 Protopterus annectens | reverse complement strand
CACTGCAAATAATTATCTCAGTAATTTAATGTAAGCCAAAAATATTCTCCTTTGGATGTTATAGGTTTGTTAATATGAACTTATAACATCATTCATAGCACTATGAGGAAAAACATTCTGTAACAAATAAAACACTATCTGTTAAAGGTTGTTTTATGGCAGGTATCCATTGCCCATCTCATTGTCTGTTTTTTTTGCATTTCTGTAAACTGCGGTAAGTGTTATTCTAGCTTCATGGAGTTATGCCAGTATATAATCTGTACTCTATATGAATCAGTCTTAAGGTGAATAAAACAATTAGCTCTCTTATTCTGCATTATATATGGTATGTTATGGAAAAATGTAAAGCCTACCTGCCTCCTTACTCATACTCATCCTCCCTCACCCCCTACCTATCTTGTTACACCATCTACAGGGCACAGTACTTAATGCAAGTGCCACTGAAGAAGATGGACTTCTACATAGTGACAGTTCAGTGTCGATAGGATAAGTTTCTTATTTTGTGTCAGAGAAGATATTGAGATGTTAAAATTTTTGTGTAAAGCCATATTTATTGATGTGATTATTGCGATCAATAATAAATACTTACTGCTGACTTTGGTCAGCTATGCTGTCATTAATGTATATTGCAGAACTGAGAATGACATGCATCTGTGTTGTGTATATAAAACACACACACGTGCAACACAGGATGGAAAGTGATTAATTCATGCAGCATCAGGTTATGATGATGGTATGTAAACCTTAATGAATGCTAGAATGCTAATGATATTAACAATGTTATCTGCTTATTCATGGGCAATGTGCATTGCCAATCCAAAACCATTCTTAATATTCCAATGCAGTAAGGCTGCATAATGATGAAGTGTGCGTGCCCAGGCTCTGTGTGGTTGGTATATTATCTGCAAGCCTAGGTACTACAGTGCAGACATATCTGTTCAGAATGATGAGATCAGTTGCCCAGACTGTTCACTTAAGTACATTACGCAGTTTCCATGTAATGAAGTAATACAATCCAGTAGCAAAACTTATTTTTGTTCAAAATCTCTTCCTAAAGCGCAACATTGAGAAACTTATTTCTATGGGTGCTGGCAAACTATCAGAGCATGTGTGATTATACTTTGAGCTTCTAAAGTTGGAATGTGAAGCAGCAGTATTCAGTGGTGTTTAGTGTGTCCAAATAAGGATCAGGGGGAATATGTTGTGATTGTGATTAAATGTAAAATAGATCTTTTTTATGTGAACATGATGCATATATATATATATATATATATATATATATATATATATATATATATATATATATCTATATATATATGGTTCCCCTTCAAAACGTTGAGTACATTATTGAATCCCACTTCATGAAGTCTGACTTCATCGAATCTTCATTAGATTAAACTCCCAGAACAATGAAGACAAACCCTGGAACAGGAACAACTTGGCCCCCATGGTAAACCTTGTCTTCCTCAACTGTAAGTATGATCTCAGAGTTGATATATTTAATTAGGGAGGGTGTGGGGAGCAAAGCTCCCCACTTGGAGGTTTTTTGTTTTGTTGTTTGTTGTTTTGTCCTGGTAGTTGAGTGGTTCCTTTCCCTGGTTTTATTTTCGTTGTTCAGGGAGTTTGATATAATGAAGATTTGATGCAGTCAGGTTCTATGAAGTGGGATTCGATAATGTGAGTATTTGATGTTTTGAAGTAGACTGATATATATATATTATATATATATCTTCTTCTTCTTCTTTCAGCTTTTTCCCGGTTAGGGGTCGCCACAGTGGATCATCTGTCCACTCATGGTTGGCAGTGGTGTTTTACGGTGTCGAGTTGCCAGCCTGGTGCCCAACCTTCCACAGAAGGCACACACACACACACACACACACACACACACACACACACACTCACACCTAGGGCCAATTTAGAGTGCCCAATCCACCTACTGCATGTCTTTGGGATGTGGGAGGAAACCGGAGCACCCGGAGGAAACCCACGCAACCACAGGGAGGACATGCAGACTCCGCACAGAAGGCACCTCAGCCGAAACTCGAACTGGAGAACCTCTTGCTGTGAGGCGGCAACGCTAACTGCTGCACCACCGTGGCCGCCCTATATATATATATATACACACACACACACACACACACACACACACACACACACACACACACACACACACTCATATACACATACATACTTTGCATGTTAGAGACTACCTTGCACGTGTTAGGACCAAAGCTTAATTCAAAAAAAAAATTGTTGTGCTTGCCTTCCCTGTTTGTACAATGTTAGGTGGCAAGCAAACAGGGTTTAGTGCTAAAGGAAAAAAGTGAAAACTTTAATTTCGTTATCCTTCTGTAGCACAAATAGGTGTAGTAGTGAGATCTGGCTGTCAACACTCTGGATGGTACTAAGTGGAGACATTTTACCTCTCACCTAACGTTCTCTATGGCAGCGGTAGTCAGCTCAGTGAGCTAAATGCAGGAGTTGAAGCAGGTGAGTGTCGGAATGTGATTATCGTAATGAATTTTGATCATAACTGTATGACTACATTGGAATGAGTATCCTAAATATTGATGTATGCCCTTCCCCATTCACCGGGTGGGGCTTTAATTTTTATTTGAGTGCAGTCTATGGGCCCCCAAAACTGCAAGGAAGTGTGCTACAGCATAAAATTCTTCATTGTTCTTGCTCTCTCTTGATCTGAGTGGAAAATAGATGCACTGCCTTGTATATTCTACCATAGCATTAAAACATTGGTGCAATACTCTGGAGTCTGAGACCTGTGACACCCCTAGTATGCCCTTTGTGGGTCTGTAGACTGCACTAGTAGCTAATATCCATAATGCTACACATACCTTAGTTTCCACTGGTATAGGTTCTCATCAATTTCGCCTGCGTCTGAGGTGGGGGTGGCAGAAGTTGCAGAGTTCCTGTAGTGTTTCCTTATTAATACTGTATCATTCTAATATTTCAGTATCATTCAGTCCATGATGTGTCAGATGGGATCAGAACACCCTTTTTCCTGGTTGAGGTCAATTAGCAGCAAAAGCAGCAGCATAGACTTGAGCCTGTTGCACACACACATGCAAGCAGCAGCAGATCCTAACATTGTTTTTTTTGTTCTGTGTGTGATGGTGGCTGTATTCCAATAGGTTTTGGAGTTCGAAGCAAAGAGCCACTCCAAGTCTGCAAAATTACTTTATAACTTCCTGAGTCACTATGCCATCTTGAATTGGTTAGTTAGCATATAATTCAACTAGTTATGCTTTCATAAGCATGCTCTGCCATTTACTTTTGGTGGCTCTACATGATCTGTACAGCCGTTAAATAAACACAAAATAGTGCACTATAGTGTGTGTACGCATGGTAGCACAATAGAGATCAGCCTTTTGTGAATCTGGCCCAATGTGGCTCTAATAAGGGAGGCCTTGAGGCAGCTGTAGTTTTAACAAGAAAAGGTTACAAACAGTACCAAAATCTTAGTATAAAAGTAAAATGCATTGAAAAATATCATAAAATTAATTTAAAATGAAAAGAAGCAAAGCAAGGAGGCTATAAATCATGACTAGAGTTGCAAAATTAGAGCAAACAGTGAATTTGATATTAAACAGATAGGCCATAATTGAGTAAATCAAGACCATAATTATGTAAATCAACATAACCTGTAAGAGAAGACACTCCTACATCTGTGAAAGAAAATACCACTCGGAATAAAGCAAATCCATAACAGCTGGCAATGACCTTATGACCAACAGGTCATAGGCTTGTTTCTCAGTCTATAAATCTATGTTAAAGTTATTGAAGTATAACTAATCCATTTACCTGAAAAAATGATTTCTGTACTGTTGAAGAAATCAAGTGCCTAGATGAAAAGAAAAAACAATGAAAAGAACCAAAAAGAAATTTAACCCTCTTTTCTCCAAGAGATGCATTCTTGGAGTTGTTGCGTGTAAGACCAAATATTAAGGGACAAACCGCGCACACAACAGAGGGTGAAAGGGGATAGTAACCTGCAGAAAATCAACATGCCATTGTACATCTGATAAGTTTACCCAGCATAAAGTAACCTGCCATTGTACATATGATACTTTTACCCAGGAAAAAGTAACCTGCCATTGTACATCTGATAAGTTTACCCAGTGTAAAGTAACCTGTCATTGTACATCTGATACGTTTACCCAGTATAAAGTAACCTGCCATTGTACATCTGATAAGTTTACCCAGTATAAAGTAACCTGCCATTGTACATCTGATAAATTTACCCAGTGTAAAGCAATCTGCCATTGTACATCTAAGTTTACCCAGTATAAAGTAACCTGCCGTTGTACATCTGATAAGTTTACCCAGTATAAAGTAACCTGCCATTGTACATCTGATAAGTTTACCCAGTATAAAGTAACCTGCCATTGTACATCTGATAAGTTTACCCAGTATAAAGTAACCTGCCATTGTACATCTGATAAGTTTACCCAGTATAAAGTAACCTGCCATTGTACATCTGATAAGTTTACCCAGTATAAAGTAACCTGCCATTGTACATCTGATAAGTTTACCCAGTATAAAGTAACCTGCCATTGTACATCTGATAAGTTTACCCAGTATAAAGTAACCTGCCATTGTACATCTGATAAGTTTACCCAGTATAAAGTAACCTGCCATTGTACATCTGATAAGTTTACCCAGTATAAAGTAACCTGCCATTGTACATCTGATAAGTTTACCCAGTATAAAGTAACCTGCCATTGTACATCTGATAAGTTTACCCAGTATAAAGTAACCTGCCATTGTACATCTGATATGTTTACCCAGTATAAAGTAACCTGCCATTGTACATCTGATAAGTTTACCCAGTATAAAGTAACCTGCCATTGTACATCTGATAAGTTTACCCAGGAAAAAGTAACCTGCCATTGTACATCTGATAGGTTTACCCAGTATAAAGTAACCTGCCATTGTACATCTGATAAGTTTACCCAGTATAAAGTAACCTGCCATTGTACATCTGATAAGTTTACCCAGTATAAAGTAACCTGCCATTGTACATCTGATACGTTTACCCAGTATAAAGTAACCTGCCATTGTACATCTGATAAGTTTATCCAGTATAAAGTAACCTGCCATTGTACATCTGATAAGTTTACCCAGTATAAAGTAACCTGCCATTGTACATCTGATAAGTTCACCCAGTAAAAAGTAACCTGCCATTGTACATCTGATAAGTTTACCCAGTATAAAGTAACCTGCCATTCTACATCTAATAAGTTTACCCAGTATAAAGTAACCTGCCATTGTACATCTGATAAGTTTACCCAGTATAAAGTAACCTGCCATTGTACATCTGATAAGTTTACCCAGTATAAAGTAACCTGCCATTGTACATCTGATAAGTTTACCCAGTATAAAGTAACCTGCCATTGTACATCTGATAAGTTTACCCAGTATAAAGTAACCTGCCATTGTACATCTGATAAGTTTACCCAGTATAAAGTAACCTGCCATTGTACATCTGATATGTTTACCCAGGAAAAAGTAACCTGCCATTGTACATCTGATAAGTTTACCCAGTATAAAGTAACCTGCCATTGTACATCTGATAAGTTTACCCAGTATAAAGTAACCTGCCTTTGTACATCTGATAAGTTTACCCAGTATAAAGTAACCTGCCTTTGTACATCTGATAAGTTTACCCAGTATAAATTAACCTGCCATTGTACATCTGATAAGTTTACCCATTATAAATTAACCTGCCATTGTACATCTGATAAGTTTACCCAGTATAAAGTAACCTGCCATTGTACATCTGATAAGTTTACCCAGTGTAAAGTAACCTGCCATTGTACATCTGATAAGTTTACCCAGTATAAAGTAACCTGCCATTGTACATCTGATAAGTTTACCCAGTATAAAGTAACCTGCCATTCTACATCTAATAAGTTTACCCAGTATAAAGTAACCTGCCACTGTACATCTGATACGTTTAGCCAGGAAAAAGTAACCTGCCATTGTACATCTGATAAGTTTACCCAGTATAAAGTAACCTGCCATTGTACATCTGATACGTTTACCCAGTATAAAGTAGCCTGCCATTGTATATCTGATAACTTTACCCAGTATAAAGTAACCTGCCATTGTACATCTGATAAGTTTACCCAGTATAAAGTAACCTGCCATTGTACATCTGATACGTTTACCCAGTATAAAGTAACCTGCCATTGTACATCTGATAGGTTTACCCAGTATAAAGTAACCTGCCATTGTACATCTGATAAGTTTACCCAGTATAAAGAAACCTGCCATTGTACATCTGATAAGTTTACCCAGTATAAAGTAACCTGCCATTGTACATCTGATAAGTTTACCCAGTATAAAGTAACCTGCCATTGTACATCTGATAAGTTTACCCAGTATAAAGTAACCTGCCATTGTACATCTGAAAAGTTTACCCAGTATAAAGTAACCTGCCATTGTACATCTGATAAGTTTACCCAGTATAAAGTAACCTGCCATTGTACATCTGATAAGTTTACCCAGTATAAAGTAACCTGCCATTGTACATCTGATAAGTTTACCCAGTATAAAGTAACCTGCCATTGTACACCTGATAAGTTTACCCAGTATAGAGTAACCTGCCATTGTACATCTGATAAGTTTACCCAGTATAAAGTAACCTGCCATTGTACATCTGATAAGTTTACCCAGTATAAAGTAACCTGCCATTGTACATCTGATAAGTTTACCCAGTATAAAGTAACCTGCCATTGTACATCTGATAAGTTTACCCAGTATAAAGTAACCTGCCATTTTACATCTGATAAGTTTACCCAGTATAAAGTAACCTACCATTGTACATCTGATACGTTTACCCAGTATAAAGTAACCTGCCATTGTACATCTGATAAGTTTACCCAGTATAAAGTAACCTGCCATTGTACATCTGATAAATTTACCCAGTATAAAGTAACCTGCCGTTGTACATCTGATAAGTTTACCCAGTATAAAGTAACCTGCCAATGTATATCTGATAAGTTTACCCAGTAAAAAGTAACCTGCCATTGTACATCTGATAAGTTTACCCAGTATAAAGTAACCTGCCATTGTATATCTGATAAGTTTACCCAGTAAAAAGTAACCTGCCATTGTACATCTGATAAGTTTTCCCAGTATAAAGTAACCTGCCATTGTACATCTGATAAGTTTACCCAGTATAAAGTAACCTGCCATTGTACATCTGATATGTTTACCCAGTATAAAGTAACCTGCCATTGTACATCTGATAAGTTTACCCAGTAAAAAGTAACCTGCCATTGTACATTTGATAAGTTTACCCAGTATAAAGTAACCTGCCATTGTACATCTGATAAGTTTACCCAGTATAAAGTAACCTGCCATTGTACATCTGATAAGTTCACCCAGTACAAAGTAACCTGCCATTGTACATCTGATAAGTTTACCCAGTATAAAGTAACCTGCCATTGTACATCTGATAAGTTTACCCAGTATAAAGTAACCTGCCATTCTACATCTAATACGTTTACCCAGTATAAAGTAACCTGCCATTGTACATCTGATACGTTTACCCAGTATAAAGTAACCTGCCATTGTACATCTGATAAGTTTACCCAGTATAAAGTAACCTGCCATTGTACATCTGATAAGTTTACCCAGTATAAAGTAACCTGCCATTGTACATCTGATAAGTTTACCCAGTATAAAGTAAGCTGCCATTGTATATCTGATAAGTTTACCCAGTATAAAGTAACCTGCCATTGTACATCTGATACGTTTACCCTTTATAAAGTAACCTGCCTTTGTACATCTGATATCTTTACCCAGTATAAAGTAACCTGCCATTGTACATCTGATAAATTTACCCAGTATAAAGTAACCTGCCATTGTACATCTGATAAGTTTACCCAGTATAAAGTAACCTGCCATTGAACATCAGATAAGTTTACCCAGTATAAAGTAACCTGCCAGAGTACATCTGATAAGTTTACCCAGTATAAAGTAACCTGCCATTCTACATCTAATAAGTTTACCCAGTAGAAAGTAACCTGCCATTGTACATCTGATAAGTTTACCCAGTATAAAGTGACCTGGCATTGTACATCTGATAAGTTTACCCAGTATAAAGTAACCTGCCATTCTACATCTAATAAGTTTGCCCAGTATAAAGTAACCTGCCATTGTACATCTTATAAGTTTACCCAGTATAAAGTAACCTGCCATTGTACATCTGATAAGTTTACCCAGTATAAAGTAATCTGGCATTGTACATCTGATAAGTTTACCCAGTAAAAAGTAACCTGCCATTGTATATCTGATAACTTTACCCAGTATAAAGTAACCTGCCATTGTACATCTGATAAGTTTACCCAGTATAAAGTAACCTGCCATTGTACATCTGATAAGTTTACCCAGTATAAAGTAACCTGCCATTGTACATCTGATAAGTTTACCCAGTATAAAGTAACCTGCCATTGTACATCTGATAAGTTTACCCAGTATAAAGTAACCTGCCATTGTACATCTGATAAGTTTACCCAGTATAAAGTAACCTGCCATTGTACATCTGATAAGTTTACCCAGTATAACGTAACCTGCCATTGTACATCTGATAAGTTTATCCAGTATAAAGTAACCTGCCATTGTACATCTGATAAGTTTACCCAGTATAAAGTAACCTGCCATTGTACAACTGATAAGTTTACCCAGTATAAAGTAACCTGCCATTGTACATCTGATAAGTTCACCCAGTAAAAAGTAACCTGCCATTGTACATCTGATAAGTTTACCCAGTATAAAGTAACCTGCCATTCTACATCTAATAAGTTTACCCAGTATAAAGTAACCTGCCATTGTACATCTGATACGTTTACCCAGTATAAAGTAACCTGCCATTGTATATCTGATAAGTTTACCCAGTATAAAGTAACCTGCCATTGTACATCTGATACGTTTACCCAGTATAAAGTAACCTGCCATTGTACATCTGATAAGTTTACCCAGTATAAAGTAACCTGCCATTGTACATCTGATAAGTTTACCCAGTATAAAGTAACCTGCCATTGTACATCTGATAAGGTTACCCAGTATAAAGTAACCTGCCATTGTACATCTGATAAGTTTACCCAGTATAAAGAAACCTGCCATTGTACATCTGATAAGTTTACCCAGTATAAAGTAAACTGCCTTTGTACATCTGATAAGTTTACCCAGTATAAAGTAACCTGCCATTGTACATCTGATATGTTTACCAAGTATAAAGTAACCTGCCATTGTACATCTGATAAGTTTACCCAGTATAGAGTAACCTGCCATTGCACATCTGATATGTTTACCCAGTATAAAGTAACCTGCCATTGTACATCTGATAAGTTTACCCAGTATAAAGTAACCTGCCATTGTACATCTGATACGTTTACCCAGTATAAAGTAACCTGCCATTGTACATCTGATAAGTTTACCCAGTATGAAATAACCTGCCATTATACATCTGATAAGTTTACCCAGTATAAAGTAACCTGCCATTGTACATCTGATAAGTTTACCCAGTATAAAGTAACCTGCCATTGTACATCTGATATGTTTACCCAGTATAAAGTAACCTGCCATTGTACATCTGATAAGTTTACCCAGTATAAAGTAACCTGCCATTGTACATCTGATAAGTTTACCCAGAATAAAGTAACCTGCCATTGTACATCTGATACGTTTACCCAGTATAAAGTAAGCTGCCATTGTACATCTGATAAGTTTATCCAGTATAAAGTAACCTGCCATTGTACATCTGATAAGTTTACCCAGTATAAAGTAACCTGCCATTGTACAACTGATAAGTTTACCCAGTATAAAGTAACCTGCCATTCTACATCTGATAAGTTTACCCAGTATAAAGTAACCTGCCATTGTACATCTGATAAGTTTACCCAGTATAAAGTAACCTGCCATTGTACATCTAATAAGTTTACCCAGTATAAAGTAACCTGCCATTGTACATCTGATAAGTTTACCCAGTATAAAGTAACCTGCCATTGTACATCTGATATGTTTACCCAGTATAAAGTAACCTGCCATTGTACATCTAATAAGTTTACCCAGTATAAAGTAACCTGCCATTGTACATCTGATAAGTTTACCCAGTATAAAGTAACCTGCCATTGTACATCTGATAAGTTTACCCAGTATAAAGTAACCTGCCATTGTACAACTGATAAGTTTACCCAGTATAACCTGCCATTGTACATCTGATAAGTTTACCCAGTATAAAGTAACCTGCCATTGTACATCTGATAAGTTTACCCAGTATAAAGTAACCTGCCATTGTACATCTGATAAGTTTACCCAGTATAAAGTAACCTGCCATTGTACATCTGATAAGTTTACCCAGTATAAAGTAACCTGCCATTGTACATCTGATAAGTTTACCCAGTATAAAGTAACCTGCCATTGTACATCTGATACGTTTACCCAGTATAAAGTAACCTGCCATTGTACATCTGATAAGTTTACCCAGTATAAAGTAACCTGCCATTGTACATCTGATAAGTTTACCCAGTATAAAGTAACCTGCCATTGTACATCTGATAAGTTTACCCAGTATAAAGTAACCTGCCATTGTACATCTGATAAGTTTACCCAGTATAAAGTAACCTGCCATTGTACATCTGATAAGTTTACCCAGTATAAAGTAACCTGCCATTGTACATCTGATAAGTTTACCCAGTATAAAGTAACCTGCCATTGTACATCTGATAAGTTTACCCAGTATAAAGTAACCTGCCATTGTACATCTGATAAGTTTACCCAGTATAAAGTAACCTGCCGTTATACATCTGATATGTTTACCCAGTGTAAAGTAACCTGCTATTGTACATCTGATATGTTTACCCAGTCTAAAGTAAACTGCCATTGTACATCTGACAGGTTTACCCAGTATAAAGTAACCTGCCATTGTACATCTGATAAGTTTACCCAGTATAAAGTAACCTGCCATTGTACATCTGATAAGTTTACCCAGTATAAAGTAACCTGCCATTGTACATCTGATAAGTTTACCCAGTATAAAGTAACCTGCCATTGTACATCTGATAAGTTTACCCAGTATAAAGTAACCTGCCATTGTACATCTGATAAGTTTACCCAGTATAAAGTAACCTGCCATTGTACATCTGATAAGTTTACCCAGTGTAAATTAACCTGCCATTGTACATCTGATAAGTTTACCCAGTATAAAGTAACCTGCCATTGTACATCTGATAAGTTTACCCATTATAAAGTAACCTGCCATTGTACATCTGATAAGTTTACCCAGTATAAAGTAACCTGCCATTGTACATCTGATAAGTTTACCCAGTATAAAGTAAGCTGCCATTGTATATCTGATAAGTTTACCCAGTATAAAGTAACCTGCCATTGTACATCTGATACGTTTACCCAGTATAAAGTAACCTGCCATTGTACATCTGATAAGTTTACCCAGTATAAAGTAACCTGCCATTGTACATCTGATAAGTTTACCCAGTATAAAGTAACCTGCCATTGTACATCTGATACGTTTACCCAGTATAAAGTAACCTGCCATTGTACATCTGATAAGTTTACCCAGTATAAAGTAACCTGCCATTGTACATCTGATAAATTTACCCAGTGTAAAGCAACCTGCCATTGTACATCTGATAAGTTTACCCAGTATAAAGTAACCTGCCATTGTACATCTGATATGTTTACCCAGTATAAAGTAACCTGCCATTGTACATCTGATAAGTTTACCCAGTATAAAGTAACCTGCCATTGTACATCTGATAAGTTTACCCAGTATAAAGTAACCTGCCATTGTACATCTAATAAGTTCACCCAGTATAAAGTAACCTGCCATTGTACATCTGATAAGTTTACCCAGTATAAAGTAACCTGCCATTGTACATCTGATAAGTTTATCCAGTATAAAGTAACCTGCCATTGTACATCTGATAAGTTTACCCAGTATAAAGTAACCTGCCATTGTACAACTGATAAGTTTACCCAGTATAAAGTAACCTGCCATTGTACATCTGATAAGTTTACCCAGTATAAAGTAACCTGCCATTGTACATCTGATAAGTTTACCCAGTATAAAGTAACCTGCCATTGTACATCTGATAAGTTTACCCAGTATAAAGTAACCTGTCATTATACATCTGATAAGTTTACCCAGTATAAAGTAACCTGCCATTGTACATCTGATAAGTTTACCCAGTATAAAGTAACCTGCCATTGTACATCTGATAAGTTTACCCAGTATAGAGTAACCTGCCATTATACATATGATAAGTTTACCCAGTATAAAGTAACCTGCTATTGTACATCTGATATGTTTACCCAGTCTAAAGTAAACTGCCATTGTACATCTGACAGGTTTACCCAGTATAAAGTAACCTGCCATTGCACATCTGATAAGTTTACCCAGTATAAAGTAACCTGCCATTGTACATCTGATAAGTTTACCCAGTATAAAGTAACCTGCCATTGTACATCTGATAAGTTTACCCAGTATAAAGTAACCTGCCATTGTACATCTGATAAGTTTACCCAGTATAAAGTAACCTGCCATTGTACATCTGATAAGTTTACACAGTATAAAGTAAGCTGCCATTGTATATCTGATAAGTTTACCCAGTATAAAGTAACCTGCCATTGTACATCTGATATGTTTACCCAGTATAAAGTAACCTGCCATTGTACATCTGATAAGTTTACCCAGTATAAAGTAACCTGCCATTGTACATCTGTTACGTTTACCCAGTATAAAGTAACCTGCCATTGTACATCTGATAAGTTTACCCAGTATAAAGAAACCTGCCATTGTACATCTGATAAGTTTCCCCAGTATAAAGTAACCTGCCTTTGTACATCTGATAAGTTTACCCAGTATAAAGTAACCTGCCATTGTACATCTGATAAGTTTACCCAGTATAAAGTAACCTGCCTTTGTACATCTGATAAGTTTACCCAGTATAAATTAACCTGCCATTGTACATCTGATAAGTTTACCCAGTATAAAGTAACCTGCCTTTGTACATCTGATACATTTACCCAGTATAAAGTAGCCTGCCATTGTACATCTGATAAGTTTACCCAGTATAAAGTAAACTGCCTTTGTACATCTGATAAGTTTACCCAGTATAAAGTAACCTGCCTTTGTACATCTGATAAGTTTACCCAGTATAAAGTAACCTGCCATTGTACATCTGATAAGTTTACCCAGTATAAATTAACCTGCCATTGTACATCTGATAAGTTTACCCAGTATAAAGAAACCTGCCATTGTACATCTGATAAGTTTACCCAGTATAAAGTAACCTGCCTTTGTACATCTGATAAGTTTACCCAGTATAAATTAACCTGCCATTGTACATCTGATAAGTTTACCCAGTATAAAGTAACCTGCCATTGTACATCTGATAAGTTTACCCAGTATAAAGTAACCTGCCATTGTACATCTGATAAGTTTACCCAGTATAAAGTAACCTGCCATTGTACATCTGATAAGTTTACCCAGTATAAAGTAACCTGCCATTGTACATCTGATAAATTTACCCAGTATAAAGTAACCTGCCATTGTACATCTGATAAGTTTACCCAGTATAAAGTAACCTGCCATTGTACATCTGATAAGTTTACCCAGTATAAAGTAACCTGCCATTGTACATCTGATAAGTTTACCCAGTATAAAGTAACCTGCCATTGTACATCTGATAAATTTACCCAGTATAAAGTAACCTGCCATTGTACATCTGATAAGTTTACCCAGTATAAAGTAACCTGCCATTGTACATCTGATAAGTTTACCCAGTATAAAGTAACCTGCCATTGTACATCTGATAAGTTTACCCAGTATAAAGTAACCTGCCATTGTACATCTGATAAGTTTACCCAGTATAAAGTAACCTGCCATTGTACATCTGATAAGTTTAGCCAGTAAAAAGTAACCTGCCATTGTACATCTGATAAGTTTACCCAGTATAAAGTAACCTGCCATTGTACATCTGATAAGTTTACCCAGTATAAAGTAACCTGCCATTGTACATCTGATAAGTTTACCCAGTATAAAGTAACCTGCCATTGTACATCTGATAAGTTTACGTATTATAAAGTAACCTGCCATTGTACATCTGATAAGTTTACCCAGTATAAAGTAACCTGCCATTGTACATCTGATAAGTTTACCCAGTATAAAGTAACCTGCCATTGTACATCTGATAAGTTTACCCAGTATAAAGTAACCTGCCATTGTACATCTGATAAGTTTACCCAGTATAAAGAAACCTGCCATTGTACATCTGATAAGTTTACCCAGTATAAAGTAACCTGCCACAGTACATCTGATAAGTTTACCCAGTATAAATTAACCTGCCATTGTACATCTGATAAGTTTACCCAGTATAAAGTAACCTGCCATTGTACATCTGATAAGTTTACCCAGTATAAAGTAACCTGCCATTGTACATCTGATAAGTTTACCCAGTATAAAGTAACCTGCCATTGTACATCTGATACGTTTACCCAGTATAAAGTAACCTGCCATTGTACATCTGATAAGTTTACCCAGTATAAAGTAACCTGCCATTGTACATCTAATAAGTTTACCCAGTATAAAGTAACCTGCCATTGTACATCTGATAAGTTTACCCAGTATAAAGTAACCTGCCATTGTACATCTGATAAGTTTACCCAGTATAAAGTAACCTGCCATTGTACATCTGATAAGTTTACCCAGTATAAAGTAACCTGCCATTCTACATCTAATAAGTTTACCCAGTATAAAGTAACCTGCCATTGTACATCTGATAAGTTTACCCAGTATAAAGTAACCTGCCATTGTACATCTGATACGTTTACCCAGTATAAAGTAACCTGCCATTGTACATCTGATAAGTTTACCCAGTATAAAGTAACCTGCCATTGTACATCTGATAAGTTTACCCAGTATAAAGTAACCTGCCATTGTACATCTGATAAGTTTACCCAGTATAAAGTAACCTGCCATTGTACATCTGATACGTTTACCCAGTATAAAGTAACCTGCCATTGTATATCTGATAAGTTTACCCAGTATAAAGTAACCTGCCATTGTACATCTGATACTTTTTACCCAGTATAAAGTAACCTGCCATTGTACATCTGATAAGTTTACCCAGCATAAAGTAACCTGTCATTGTACATCTGATAAGTTTACCCTGTATAAAGTAACCTGCCATTGTACATCTGATAAGTTTACCCAGTATAAAGTAACCTGCCATTGTACATCTGATAAGTTTACCCAGTATAAAGTAACCTGCCATTGTACATCTGATAAGTTTACCCAGTATAAAGTAACCTGCCATTGTACATCTGATAAGTTTACCCAGTATAAAGTAACCTGCCATTGTACATCTGATAAGTTTACCCAGTATAAAGTAACCTGCCATTGTACATCTGATAAGTTTACGTATTATAAAGTAACCTGCCATTGTACATCTGATAAGTTTATACAGTATAAAGTAACCTGCCATTGTACATCTGATAGGTTTACCCAGTATAAAGTAACCTGCCATTGTACATCTGATAAGTTTACCCAGTATAAAGTAACCTGCCATTGTACATCTGATAAGTTTACCCAGTATAAAGTAACCTGCCACAGTACATCTGATAAGTTTACCCAGTATAAAGTAACCTGCCATTGTACATCTGATAAGTTTACCCATTATAAATTAACCTGCCATTGTACATCTGATAAGTTTACCCAGTATAATGTTACCTGCCATTGTACATCTGGTACGTTTACCCAGTACATAGGAACCTGCCATTGGACATCCGATAAGTTTACCCAGTATAAAGTAACCTGCCACAGTACATCTGATAAGTTTACCCAGTATAAAGTAACCTGCCATTTTACATCTGATAAGTTTACCCATTATAAAGTAAGCTGCCATTGTACATCTGATAAGTTTACCCGGTATAAAGAAATGTGCCATTGTACATCTGATAAGTTTACCCAGTATAAAGTAACCTGCCATTGTACATCTGATAAGTTTACCCAGTATAAAGTAACCTGCCATTGTACATCTGATAAGTTTACCCAGTATAAAGTAACCTGCCATTGTACATCTGATAAGTTTACCCAGTATAAAGTAACCTGCCATTGTACATCTAATAAGTTTACCCAGTATAAAGTAACCTGCCATTGTACATCTGATAAGTTTACCCAGTATAAAGTAACCTGCCATTGTACATCTGATAAGTTTACCCAGTATAAAGTAACCTGCCATTGTACATCTGATAAGTTTACCCAGTATAAAGTAACCTGCCATTGTACATCTGATAAGTTTACCCAGTATAAAGTAACCTGCCATTGTACATCTGATAAGTTTACCCAGTATAAAGTAACCTGCCATTGTACATCTGATAAGTTTACCCAGTATAAAGTAACCTGCCATTGTACATCTGATAAGTTTACCCAGTATAAAGCAATCTGCCATTGTACATCTAAGTTTACCCAGTATAAAGTAACCTGCCGTTGTACATCTGATAAGTTTACCCAGTATAAAGTAACCTGCCATTGTATATCTGATAAGTTTACCCAGTATAAAGTAACCTGCCATTGTACATCTGATACGTTTACCCAGTATAAAGTAACCTGCCATTGTACATCTGATAAGTTTACCCAGTATAAAGTAACCTGCCATTGTACATCTGATAAGTTTTCCCAGTATAAAGTAACCTGCCATTGTACATCTGATAAGTTTACCCAGTATAAAGTAACCTGCCATTGTACATCTGATAAGTTTACCCAGTATAAAGTAACCTGCCATTGTACATCTGATAAGTTTACCCAGTATAAAGTAACCTGCCATTGTACATCTGATAAGTTTACCCAGTATAAAGTAACCTGCCATTGTACAAGTGATAAGTTTACCCAGTATAAAGTAACCTGCCATTGTACATCTGATAAGTTTACCCAGTATAAAGTAACCTGCCATTGTACATCTGATAAGTTTACCCAGTATAAAGTAACCTGCCATTGTACATCTGATAAGTTTACCCAGTATAAAGTAACCTGCCATTGTACATCTGATAAGTTTACCCAGTATAAAGTAACCTGCCATTCTACATCTAATAAGTTTACCCAGTATAAAGTAACCTGCCATTGTACATCTGATAAGTTTACCCAGTATAAAGTAACCTGCCATTGTACATCTGATAAGTTTACCCAGTATAAAGTAACCTGCCATTGTACATCTGATAAGTTTACCCAGTATAAAGTAAGCTGCCATTGTATATCTGATAAGTTTACCCAGTATAAAGTAACCTGCCATTGTACATCTGATACGTTTACCCAGTATAAAGTAACCTGCCATTGTACATCTGATAAGTTTACCCAGTATAAAGTAACCTGCTATTGTACATCTGATAAGTTTACCCAGTATAAAGTAACCTGCCATTGTACATCTGATAAGTTTACCCAGTATAAAGTAACCTGCCATTGTACATCTGATAAGTTTACCCAGTATAAAGTAACCTGCCATTGTACATCTGATAAGTTTACCCAGTATAAAGTAACCTGCCATTGTACATCTGATAAGTTTACCCAGTATAAAGTAACCTGCCATTGTACATCTGATAAGTTTACCCAGTATAAAGTAACCTGCCATTGTACATCTGATAAGTTTACCCAGTATAAAGGAACCTGCCATTGTACATCTGGTAAGTTTACCCAGTATAATGTAACCTGCCATTGTACATCTGCTACGTTTACCCAGTATAAAGTAACCTGCCATTGTACATCTGATAAGTTTACCCAGTATAAAGTAACCTGCCATTGTACATCTGATAAGTTTACCCAGTATAAAGTAACCTGCCATTGTACATCTGATAAGTTTACCCAGTATAAAGTAACCTGCCATTGTACATCTGATAAGTTTACCCAGTATAAAGTAACCTGCCATTGTACATCTGATAAGTTTACCCAGTATAAAGTAACCTGCCATTGTACATCTGATAAGTTTACCCAGTATAAAGTAACCTGCCATTGTACATCTGATAAGTTTACCCAGTATAAAGTAACCTGCCATTGTACATCTGATAAGTTTACCCAGTATAAAGTAACCTGCCATTGTACATCTGATAAGTTTACCCAGTATAAAGTAACCTGCCATTGTACATCTGATAAGTTTACCCAGTATAAAGTAACCTGCCATTGTACATCTGATAAGTTTACCCAGTATAAAGTAACCTGCCATTGTACATCTGATAAGTTTACCCAGTATAAAGTAACCTGCCATTGTACATCTGATAATTTTACCCAGTATAAAGTAACCTGCCATTGTACATCTGATAAGTTTACCCAGTATAAAGTAACCTGCCATTGTACAACTGATAAGTGTACCCAGTATAAAGTAACCTGCCATTGTACATCTGATAAGTTTACCCAGTATAAAGTAACCTGCCATTGTACATCTGATAAGTTTACCCAGTATAAAGTAACCTGCCATTGTACATCTGATATGTTTACCCAGTATAAAGTAACCTGCCATTGTACATCTGATAAGTTTACCCAGTATAAAGTAACCTGCCATTGTACATCTGATAAGTTTACCCAGTATAAAGTAACCTGCCATTGTACATCTGATAAGTTTACCCAGTATAAAGTAACCTGCCATTGTACATCTGATAAGTTTACCCAGTATAAAGTAACCTGCCATTGTACATCTGATAAGTTTACCCAGTATAAAGTAACCTGCCATTGTACATCTGATAAGTTTACCCAGTATAAAGTAACCTGCCATTGTACATCTGATAAGTTTACCCAGGATAAAGTAACCTGCCATTGTACATCTGATAAGTTTACCCAGTATAAAGAAACCTGCCATTGTACATCTGATAAGTTTACCCAGTATAAAGTAACCTGCCTTTGTACATCTGATAAGTTTACCCAGTATAAAGTAACCTGCCTTTGTACATCTGATAAGTTTACCCAGTATAAAGTAACCTGCCTTTGTACATCTGATAAGTTTACCCAGTATAAATTAACCTGCCATTGTACATCTGATAAGTTTACCCATTATAAAGTAACCTGCCATTGTACATCTGATAAGTTTACCCAGTATAAAGAAACCTGCCATTGTACATCTGATAAGTTTACCCAGTATAAAGTAACCTGCCATTGTACATCTGATAAGTTTATCCAGTATAAAGTAACCTGCCATTGTACATCTGATAAGTTTACACAGTATAAAGTAACCTGCCATTGTACATCTGATAAGTTTACCCAGTATAAAGTAAACTGCCTTTGTACATCTGATAAGTTTACCCAGTATAAAGTAACCTGCCTTTGTACATCTGATAAGTTTACCCAGTATAAATTAACCTGCCATTGTACATCTGATAAGTTTACCCAGTATAAAGTAACCTGCCATTGTAAACCTGATACGTTTACCCAGTATAAAGTAACCTGCCATTGTACATCTGATAAGTTTACCCAGTATAAAGTAACCTGCCATTGTACATCTGATAAGTTTACCCAGTATAAAGTAACCCGCGATTGTACATCTGATAAGTTTACCCAGTATAAACTACCCGGCCATTCTACATCTGATAAGTTTCCCCAGTATAAAGTAAACTGCCTTTGTACATCTGATAAGTTTACCCAGTATAAAGTAACCTGCCATTGTACATCTGATAAGTTTACCCAGTATAAAGTAACCTGCCATTGTACATCTGATAAGTTTACCCAGTATAAAGTAACCTGCCATTGTACATCTGATAAGTTTACCCAGTATAAAGTAACCGGCCATTGTACATCTGATAAGTTTACCCAGTATAAAGTAACCTGCCATTGTACATCTGATAAGTTTACCCAGTATAAAGTAATCTGCCGTTGTACATCTGATAAGTTTACTCAGTATAGAGTAACCTGCCATTGCACATCTGATAAGTTTACCCAGTATAAAGTAACCTGCCATTGTACATCTGATAAGTTTCCCCAGTATAAAGTAACCTGCCATTGTACATCTGCTAAGTTTACCCAGTATAAAGTAACCTGCCATTGTACATCTGATATGTTTACCCTGTATAAAGTAACCTGTCATTGTACATCTGATATGTTTACCCAGTATAAAGTAACCTGCCGTTGTACATCTGATAAGTTTACCCAGTATAAAGTAACCTGCCATTGTACATCTGATAAGTTTACCCAGTATAAAGTAACCTGCCATTGTACATCAGATAAGTTTACCCAGTATAAAGTAACCTGCCGTTATACATCTGATATGTTTACCCAGTGCAAAGTAACCTGCCATTGTACATCTGTTAAGTTTACGTATTATAAAGTAACCTGCCATTGTACATCTGATAGGTTTACCCAGTATAAAGTAACCTGCCATTGTACATCTGATAAGTTTACCCAGTATAAAGAAACCTGCCATTGTACATCTGATAAGTTTACCCAGTATAAAGTAACCTGCCACAGTACATCTGATAAGTTTACCCAGTATAAAGTAACCTGCCATTGTACATCTGATAAGTTTACCCAGTATAAATTAACCTGCCATTGTACATCTGATAAGTTTACCCAGTATAAAGTAACCTGCCATTGTACATCTGATACATTTACCCAGTATAAAGTAACCTGCCATTGTACATCTGATAAGTTTACCCAGTATAAAGTAACCTGCCATTGTACATCTGATAAGTTTACCCAGTATAAAGTAACCTGCCATTGTACATCTGATAAGTTTACCCAGTATAAAGTAACCTGCCATTGTACATCTGATAAGTTTACCCAGTATAAAGTAACCTGCCATTGTACATCTGATAAGTTTACCCAGTATAAAGTAACCTGCCATTGTACATCTGATAAGTTTACCCAGTATAAAGTAACCTGCCATTGTACATCTGATAAGTTTACCCAGTATAAAGTAACCTGCCATTGTACATCTGATAAGTTTACCCAGTATAAAGTAACCTGCCATTGTACATCTGATAAGTTTACCCAGTATAAAGTAACCTGCCATTGTACATCTGATAAGTTTACCCAGTATAAAGTAACCTGCCATTGTACATCTGATAAGTTTACCCAGTATAAAGTAACCTGCCATTGTACATCTGATAAGTTTACCCAGTATAAAGTAACCTGCCATTGTACATCTGATAAGTTTACCCAGTATAAAGTAACCTGCCATTGTACATCTGATAAGTTTACCCAGTATAAAGTAACCTGCCATTGTACATCTGATAAGTTTACCCAGTATAAAGTAACCTGCCATTGTACATCTGATAAGTTTACCCAGTATAAAGTAACCTGCCATTGTACATCTGATAAGTTTACCCAGTATAAAGTAACCTGCCATTGTACATCTGATAAGTTTACCCAGTATAAAGTAACCTGCCATTGTACATCTGATAAGTTTACCCAGTATAAAGTAACCTGCCATTGTACATCTGATAAGTTTACCCAGTATAAAGTAACCTGCCATTGTACATCTGATAAGTTTACCCAGTATAAAGTAACCTGCCATTGTACATCTGATAAGTTTACCCAGTATAAAGTAACCTGCCATTGTACATCTGATAAGTTTACCCAGTATAAAGTAACCTGCCATTGTACATCTGATAAGTTTACCCAGTATAAAGTAACCTGCCATTGTACATCTGATAAGTTTACCCAGTATAAAGTAACCTGCCATTGTACATCTGATAAGTTTACCCAGTATAAAGTAACCTGCCATTGTACATCTGATAAGTTTACCCAGTATAAAGTAACCTGCCATTGTACATCTGATAAGTTTACCCAGTATAAAGTAACCTGCCATTGTACATCTGATAAGTTTACCCAGTATAAAGTAACCTGCCATTGTACATCTGATAAGTTTACCCAGTATAAAGTAACCTGCCATTGTACATCTGATAAGTTTACCCAGTATAAAGTAACCTGCCATTGTACATCTGATAAGTTTACCCAGTATAAAGTAACCTGCCATTGTACATCTGATAAGTTTACCCAGTATAAAGTAACCTGCCATTGTACATCTGATAAGTTTACCCAGTATAAAGTAACCTGCCATTGTACATCTGATAAGTTTACCCAGTATAAAGTAACCTGCCATTGTACATCTGATAAGTTTACCCAGTATAAAGTAACCTGCCATTGTACAACTGATAAGTTTACCCAGTATAAAGTAACCTGCCATTGTACATCTGATAAGTTTACCCAGTATAAAGTAACCTGCCATTGTACATCTGATAAGTTTACCCAGTATAAAGTAACCTGCCATTGTACATCTGATAAGTTTGCCCAGTATAAAGTAACCTGCCATTGTACATCTGATAAGTTTACCCAGTATAAAGTAACCTGCCATTGTACATCTGATAAGTTTACCCAGTATAAAGTAACCTGCCATTGTACATCTTATAGGTTTACCCAGTATAAAGTAACCTGCCATTGTACATCTGATAAGTTTACCCAGTATAAAGAAACCTGCCATT
>NC_056747.1:1314734736-1314767714 GCF_019279795.1 Protopterus annectens | reverse complement strand
ACCTGCCATTCTACATCTGAAACATTTACCCAGTAAAAAGTAAACTCTCATTGTACATCTGATACGTTTACCCAGTATAAAGTCAACTGCCATTGTACATCTGATACGTTTACCCAGTCTAAAGTAAACTGCCATTGTACATCTGACAGGTTTACCCAGTATAAAGTAACCTGCCATTGCACATCTGATAAGTTTGCCTAGTATAAAGTAACCTGTCATTGTACATCTGATAAGTTTACCCAGTAAAAAGTAACCTGCCATTGTACATCTAATAAGTTTACCCAGTATAAAGTAACCTGCCATTGTACATCTGATACTTTTACCCAGTATAAAGTAACCTGCCATTGTACATCTGATAAGTTTATCCAGTATAAAGTAACCTGCCATTGTACATCTGATAAGTTTACCCAGTATAAAGTAACCTGCCATTGTACAACTGATAAGTTTACCCTGTATAACCTGCCATTGTACATCTGATAAGTTTACCCAGTAAAAAGTAACCTGCCATTGTACATCAGATAAGTTTACCCAGTATAAAGTAACCTGCCGTTATACATCTGATATGTTTACCCAGTGTAAAGTAACCTGCCATTGTACATCTGATAAGTTTACGTATTATAAAGTAACCTGCCATTGTACATCTGATAAGTTTACCCAGTATAAAGTAACCTGCCATTGTATATCTTAGTTTACCCAGTATAAAGTAACCTGCCATTATACATCTGATATGTTTACCCAGCATAAAGTAACCTGCCATTGTACATCTGATAAGTTTATCCAGTATAAAGTAACCTACCATTGTACATCTGCTAAGTTTACCCAGTAAAAAGTAACCTGCCATTGTACATCTGATACGTTTATCCAGTATAAAGTAAACTGCCATTGTACATCTGATAAGTTTACTCAGTGTAAACTGCCATTGTACATCTGATACGTTTACCCAGTATAAAGTAACCTGTCATTGTACATCTGATGTTTACCCAGTATAAAGTAACCTGTCATTGTACATCTGATAAGTTTACCCTATATAAAGTAACCTGCCATTGTACATCTGATAAGTTTACCCAGTAAAAAGTAACCTGCTATTGTATATCTGATACATTTATCCAGTATAAAGTAACCTGCCATTGTACATCTGATAAGTTTACCCAGTATAAAGTAACCTGCCATTGTACATCTGATAAGTTTACCCAGTATAAAGTAACCTGCCATTCTACATCTAATACGTTTACCCAGTATAAAGTAACCTGCCATTGTACATCTGATACGTTTAGCCAGGAAAAAGTAACCTGCCATTGTACATCTGATAAGTTTACCCAGTGTAAATTAACCTGCCATTGTACATCTGATAAGTTTACCCAGTATAAAGTAACCTGCCATTGTACATCTGATATGTTTACCCAGTATAAAGTAACCTGCCATTGTACATCAGATAAGTTTACCCAGTATAACGTAATCTGCCATTGTACATCTGATAAGTTTATACAGTATAAAGTAACCTGCCATTGTACATCTGATAAGTTTACCCAGTATAAAGTAACCTGCCATTGTACATCTGATATGTTTACCCAGTATAAAGTAACCTGCCATTGTACATCTGATAAGTTTACCCAGTATAAAGTAACCTGCCATTGTACATTTGATACGTTTACCCAGTGTAAAGCAACCTGCCATTGTACATCTACGTTTACCCAGTATAAAGTAACCTGCCATTGTACATCTGATATGTTTACCCAGTATAAAGTAACCTGCCGTTGTACATCTGATAAGTTTACCCAGTATAGAGTAACCTGCCATTGCACATCTGATATGTTTACCCAGTATAAAGTAACCTGCCATTGTACATCTGATATGTTTACCCAATATAAAGTAACCTGCCATTGTACATCTGATATGTTTACCCTGTATAAAGTAACCTGTCATTGTACATCTGATATGTTTACCCAGTATAAAGTAACCTGCCATTGTACATCTGATAAGTTTACCCAGTATAAAGTAACCTGCCATTGTACATCTGATACGTTTACCCAGTATAAAGTAACCTGCCATTGTATATCTGATACGTTTACCCAGTATAAAGTAAACTGCCATTGTACATCTGACAGGTTTACCCAGTATAAAGTAACCTGCCATTGTACATCTGATAAGTTTACCCAGTATAAAGTAACCTGCCATTGTACATCTGATAAGTTTACCCAGTATAAAGTAACCTGCCATTCTACATCTAATAAGTTTACCCAGTATAAAGTAACCTGCCATTGTACATCTGATACGTTTAGCCAGGAAAAAGTAACCTGCCATTGTACATCTGATAAGTTTACCCAGTGTAAATTAACCTGCCATTGTACATCTGATAAGTTTACCCAGTATAAAGTAACCTGCCATTGTACATCTGATACGTTTACCCAGTATAAAGTAACCTGCCATTGTATATCTGATACGTTTACCCAGTATAAAGTAACCTGCCATTGTACATCTGATACGTTTACCCAGTATAAAGTAACCTGCCATTGTACATCTGATAAGTTTACCCAGCATAAAGTAACCTGTCATTGTACATCTGATAAGTTTACCCTGTATAAAGTAACCTGCCATTGTACATCTGATATGTTTACCCAGGAAAAAGTAACCTGCCATTGTACATCTGATAAGTTTACCCAGTATAAAGTAACCTGCCATTGTACATCTGATAAGTTTACCCAGTATAAAGAAACCTGCCATTGTACATCTGATAAGTTTACCCAGTATAAAGTAACCTGCCACAGTACATCTGATAAGTTTACCCAGTATAAAGTAACCTGCCATTGTACATCTGATAAGTTTACCCAGTATAAATTAACCTGCCATTGTACATCTGATAAGGTTACCCAGTATAAAGTAACCTGCCATTGTACATCTGATACATTTACCCAGTATAAAGTAGCCTGCCACTGTACATCTGATAAATTTACCCAGTATAAAGTAACCTGCCATTGTACATCTGATAAGTTTACCCAGTATAAAATAACCTGCCATTATACATCTGATACGTTTACGCAGTATAAAGTAAACTGTCATTGTACATCTAATAAGTTTACCCAGTAAAAAGTAACCTGCCATTCTACATCTGAAACATTTACCCAGTAAAAAGTAAACTCTCATTGTACATCTGATACGTTTACCCAGTATAAAGTCAACTGCCATTGTACATCTGATACGTTTACCCAGTCTAAAGTAAACTGCCATTGTACATCTGACAGGTTTACCCAGTATAAAGTAACCTGCCATTGCACATCTGATAAGTTTGCCTAGTATAAAGTAACCTGTCATTGTACATCTGATAAGTTTACCCAGTAAAAAGTAACCTGCCATTGTACATCTAATAAGTTTACCCAGTATAAAGTAACCTGCCATTGTACATCTGATACGTTTACCCAGTATAAAGTAACCTGCCATTGTACATCTGATAAGTTTATCCAGTATAAAGTAACCTGCCATTGTACATCTGATTTTTATCCAGTATAAAGTAACCTGCCATTGTACAACTGATAAGTTTACCCAGTATAACCTGCCATTGTACATCTGATAAGATTAACCAGTAAAATGTAACCTGCCATTGTACATCTGATAAGTTCACCCAGTAAAAAGTAACCTGCCATTGTACATCTGATAAGTTTACCCAGTATAAAGTAACCTGCTATTGTACATCTGATATGTTTACCCAGTATAAAGTAACCTGCCATTGTACATCTGATAAGTTTGCCCAGTATAAAGTAACCTGCCATTGTACATCTGATAAGTTTACCCAGTATAAAGTAACCTGCCGTTATACATCTGATATGTTTACCCAGTGTAAAGTAACCTGCCATTGTACATCTGATAAGTTTACGTATTATAAAGTAACCTGCCATTGTACATCTGATATGTTTACCCAGCATAAAGTAACCTGCCATTGTACATCTGATAAGTTTATCCAGTATAAAGTAACCTACCATTGTACATCTGTTAAGTTTACCCAGTAAAAAGTAACCTGCCATTGTACATCTGATACGTTTATCCAGTATAAAGTAAACTGCCATTGTACATCTGATAAGTTTACTCAGTGTAAACTGCCATTGTACATCTGATACGTTTACCCAGTATAAAGTAACCTGTCATTGTACATCTGATGTTTACCCAGTATAAAGTAACCTGTCATTGTACATCTGATAAGTTTTCCCTATATAAAGTAACCTGCCATTGTACATCTGATAACTTTACCCAGTAAAAAGTAACCTGCTATTGTATATCTGATACATTTATCCAGTATAAAGTAACCTGCCATAGTACATCTGATAAGTTTACCCAGTATAAAGTAATCTGCCATTGTACATCTGATACGTTTACCCAGTATAAAGTAACCTGCCATTGTACATCAGATAAGTTTACCCAGTATAAAGTAATCTGCCATTGTACATCAGATACGTTTATCCAGTATAAAGTAACCTGCCATTGTACATCTGATAAGTTTACCCAGTATAAACTAACCTGCCATTGTACATCTGTTAAGTTTACCCAGTGTAAAGCAGCCTGGCATTGTACATCTAAGTTTACCCTGTATAAAGTAACCTACTATTGTACATCTTGTAAGTTTACCCAGTATAAAGTAACCTGCCATTGTACATCTGATAAGTTTACCCAGTATAAAGTAACCTGCCATTGTACATCTGATAAGTTTACCCAGTATAAAATAACCTGCCATTGTACATCTGATAAGTTTATCCAGTATAATTTATTGCTGTTATTTCATATTTCATTACTTTATGTGTGGAAATGTTTTTGGAACTGCCACTTAATAATGAGTTGCCAGTGAAGTGTAAATTGCAGTATGACAGAAAATCAAGTCTAGCAGAGCCTTTCAAAAGTGGTGTTATACCCTTTACATGATTAAACAAACAGAGTCACAATTACTCTGAGGACCAAATCAGTGTCAGAAGAAGGCTATGGAACATTGACATGGCAAGCAAATAAGGGGAAGTTGATCCAATTTCTTCTTCAGCAGATGATTTTATTCATGACTTGACCCTAATAATGATCAGAGGAGTGCTTCCTTAAGAAAGAGGAAACTTAATGCAAGACTTGGTTTTGAGATACGTCCTAAAAACAGCCTGAAAAGAAGTATGAGTGGTGGAAGTTATGGAGAAAGAAGAAAAAAAAGAAAGCTGTTCCACCTTAACTGCAGTTTTGTACATGGCTACTCCCCAAGTGGTTCTATGAACAAGTAGGAAACTTACATAATATGAAGAAGCAAGAACAAGACGTACATAGGCATCAGATCATCAGGGAGGTAGCCACTAAACATGAGACCACATTGGGTCATGCCTTGAAGAGCAGACCATCAGGGAGGTAGCTACCAAACATGAGGCCACATTGGGTCATGCCTTGTAAGAGCAGACCATCAGGGAGGTAGCTACCAAACATGAGACCACATTGGATCATACCTTGGAAGAGCAGACTATCAGGGAAGTAGCTACCAAACATGAGACTACATTTGGTCATGCATTGGAAACTCAGACCATCAGGAGAGGTAGCTACCAAATATTAGGCTACATATGGGTCATGCTTTGGTAACCTAGACCATCAGGGAAGTAACTACTAAACATGAGACTACATTTGGGTCATGCCTTGAAGAGCGGACCATCAGGGAGGTAGCTACCAAACATGAGACCACATTGGATCATACCTTGGAAGAGCAGACTATCAGGGAAGTAGCTACCAAACATGAGACTACATTTGGTCATGCATTGGAAACTCAGACCATCAGGGGAGGTAGCTACCAAATATAAGGCTACATATCGGGTCATGATTTGGAAACCCAGACCATCAGGGAAATAACTACTAAACATGAGACTACATTTGGGTCATGCCTTGAAAAGCAGACTATCAGGGAGGTAGCTACCAAATATGAGACCACATTGGATCATACCTTGGAAGAGCAGACTATCAGGGAAGTAGCTACTAAACATGAGACTACATTTGGTCATGCATTGGAAACTCAGACCATCAGGGGAGGTAGCTACCAAATATAAGGCTACATATGGGTCATGCTTTGGAAACCTAGATAATCAGGGAGGTAACTACCAAACATGACACTACTTTTGGGTCATGCCTTGGAAACCCAGACCATTAAGAGAGGTAGCTACCAAACATGAGACCACATTGGATCATGCTTTGGAAGAGCAGACTACCAGGGAAGTAGCTACCAAACATGAGACTACATTTGGTCATGCATTGGAAACTCAGACCATCAGGGGAGGTAGCTACAAAATATAAGGCTACATATGGGTCATGCAATGGAAACCCAGACCATCAGGGAAGTAACTACTAAACATGAGACCACATTTGGGTCATGCCTTGGAAACTTAGACCATCAGGGCTGGTAGCTACCAAACACAAGACCACATTTGGGTCATGCCTTGGAAACTTAGGCCATTAGGGAGGTAGCTACCAGACATAAGACTGCATTGGGTTATGTCTTGGAAACTCAGACCATAAAAGGAGGTTGCTACCAAACATGAAACTACATCTGGGTTATGCCTTAAAAAACAGACTATCAGGGAGTACCTACCAAACATGAGACTACATTTGAGTCAGCATCATCATCAACCCCCTTTTACCCATTTTCTGCATGGGATAGCTATCTCTCTTGATTTATTGCCATTCGATACTCATGCCTGACTGTCTCAGATATTTTCTCACACAATCCATCCACCTCTTTGCTGGAAACCCTCATTTTCTGTTACCTTCTTCCTGTCTGACTCAAATCTTCTTCATCGAATTGCCTTCTGCTTTTCTTCACATGTTCCCAAACCACCATAATCTGTTTATCTCTTCTGCAGTTAGAGCTACTTTGGCTTCTGCTCTTATGTCCTCATTTCTTCTTCTGTCCCGCATTGTGCATCCTACCACCTTTCTCAGGCACTTCATTTCCATCACCTCTAGCCTCCTCATCTGCTTTGCCTTTACTGAGCAGGTTTCTGTGTCATACAGTAGTACTGGTCACACCCCTGTCTTGTACATCTTACTTACTGGTCACACCACTGTCTTGTACATCTTACTTACTGGTCACACCACTGTATTGTACATCTTACTTTTCAGCTTCTTTGGCATCCTTATAGCATGCACTACACCTGAGACTCTATGCCAGTTGGCTGCAGCCCCTCTGATTGTAGCTTTGACCTCCTCCTTCTCCTCTAACACCCCTCCCCCATACTTGAAGCTTAACCTCTTCCACTATTTTCCCTTCTACCTCAATTCTCAACTTCTTCTGATTTCCCCAATTTGCTGCTATTACCACTGTCTTATCTGTACTAAGTTTCATCCCTTGTGCCTTCAATTTTGCATTGCATTCTGCTACCCTTTGCTGAAGTTCTTGCTTAAGCATCTGCATATAATGCCAAATTGTCTGCATACCACAACTTTGTTGATCTAACCTCTCTGCTGTTAGTACCACAAGAAGGGACATATAGACAAACACCGTGACAAGCAGCAGAGAATTTTATTAACAACAAGGAAGCTATATCTTAAATACAAGAAGCCTTTATGGAAAGCAAATGGGTTAACAAACTTTATAAGATGGTGGCTCTGTTCACCAGTTAATACTTCAGAATTATGTTCCAAAGACATCATGGGCCTGTGCAAGAACTTATAAAATTAAATGTATACACAGTGATGTGAAATTTGTATAGTAATATGACTAATAGATTCATAAATTCATAGGAGATTGCTAGGCTAACAGTTTAAGAGCCCTTACAAGCCTAGCCAATATGACTCGATTTTACTCAATATATGGCCCCTAGGAGCAAGATAATGGCATGTATTTGTGCCTATGCATTGAGTAGCTTACAGATTGCCCCTGTCCATAAGGGACATGGGCACTACCCCAGCTGTGAATTTGCAATTTCCCATCTATCGATCCAAAGTGCATTTGAAGAGGGCCAGGGAAGGGCTCTGCTTAATGAGAATAGGAAGCCTATTCCAAAAAAGGGCCAATATCTGAGATACATATCTGTCTCTCCAGCATGTTTTGTTTGAATTACTAAGTTTAGATCCCTAGATCAGATGACCTTCATGTTGTTTGACTTGCACATGTGTAGCAGTTCCATCAGGGGTAGATTTGTGAGTGCCTTGTAGGTCAGGAATAGGTCACTCCTTAATAGCTGGTAGGAGACAGAATAACGGGGTAGAGTTTTTAGTATATCCACATAGGACATGTTGTTTACACCCTGTATTTTCTTTATGAGGAACTTCTGAGGTCACTCCTGCTTCTGTGAGTGCCTAGTCAAGTACATGCCAAATGGCGCATATGCATCTACTTCAGTTGATCAACCATGCATATAGTCGAACAACAAAATAGTAAGACAAAAACATCATACTCTCAAAAAATCAGTCCCCAACAGAGAAAAAACATGCTTTTTGTAGGGGTAAAGCCCCCCTGCACCTCCATGCCCCCTGAAAATTATATATATACTAACTTCGTGATCTCACAATTGTTAGGAAAGGTCAAATCTATATGTCTGATTTTGCAAGATCTTTTGTTGTTCGACCATATGTATGGTCGATCAACTGAATGGGACCCATGTATATATATATATATATATATATATATATATATATATATATATATATATATATATACATAGAAAGAGGGAGAGATGGATATACCTATAATTAAGTTGCCAAACATATACTGGTCCCTGGGTCCAGAGCCCTGGAAACTACACCTGCCCTACTGCTCTGTTTAATACTAAACACATAATGATGTTTCTGTAACATTTTTTTGGCTTGTCAGTGAAGATGCATTTGTAAGGCATCTCTTAAGATTAATGTACATTGGTAGGCAGAACTCTAATTAGTACATTAGCTGCCTAGATAGAGAACTTACTAGAAAGGCAGAGATACAGACAGACAGACAGTCACTGATAACTACATAGACAAAAAGACATAGAGATATGGCTGTCAGGCTTACAGCTTAGTCATCATGTGATTGTTATAATTACTTTTGATATTTTCACTTCCTATATATAAATCAAAATTATTTTGGAGGAACCTTAATTATGACCAGAAGATCAAGTCAATCAGTAACTTCCTTCAAAACAGAAATCTACATAGACAGCTGGATGAGGTCTGTGATACAGACAGACAGACAGACAGAAATATTAATTTATTGTAAAAATGTTATATATAATTCCGCCAGGTGCATGCTAGGTAATATGTTAAAAAAGTAAGAAAGTATTTAATAATGCTAATTTGCATGGTATATCATTTCTTTTGAAAGATTTTGAATATTTGAATCTATTTCCTTTTAATGTTAAGTGGCACACCATAGAGATTATACGATATTTTAGAAAAGGAGAAGGAGTTGTTTTTTTTTCTGAAATACAAGTCTTAACCTGCCTGATTAAAGAAAAAACAAATGAATGCACCATAGATAAAGCATAGAGTGCACAATGACAGATGCACTGTAGTGAAGCAAGCTTATTCATCTAAATAATCAAGTAAAATGGTGCTAAAAATTCATCTAACTCTTTCATCACTGCAGGCATTATTCTTTGACAACCAGATTTCTTTCTGTCTGGTGTTTTCTGCAGAACATTTTATATGATTACTGTGAACATCAGCAAAGATACTAGAGCTAAAAATCCAGTCCTCGTAATTTGAATGCTCTTGTTGTGACTACAGAAAAGGACTGACAATATAGTTTAACAGGTCTGAGGTGTGAATGAACTATATAATTCTAATGACTTCTAGTTTCGTAGTCTGTAACTCCAATTCAATTTGCTTGTTCATCCATAATAAGCATGTACTTGTATTGGATAGCTATTTTACTGGAGAAAGTTGTGTTACTGAAAAATGACTTTGTTATACCTAAGCTTCTGAGACAAAAAAATGTCTGTTCTCAAAAGGAAACCCATTTTGCTTCAGTTTTCACTGAAACATAAAAACATAATACAGTATTGTTCAACATGCATAATCTCTGACTGAGGTCACCACAGCTTAGGGTTAAGGGGTATACAAACATTTAGTTAATTTTTCAGAGTTGCACAACAGTTCAAGTGATTCAGAATTTATAACACACACACACACACACACACACACACACACACACACACACACACACACACACACACACACACACACACACACACACACTCTGCAGTTTACCTAACTTGGTAACCGATTAATAAACTAGTTATGCAGAACCTTTCAAACCATATGTTTATTTATTGTCTTGTGAAATAAGATCTACCTTGGCCTACTCATTACAGTTTGCTCTTTGCCTCTCTGTTTTATAGATGAAAATTATCCATGTAACTAGCATGTCTACCTAAATAATGTGTTAAATATCGACCTTCTTATCAAAAAATAAATGACTAAATAAAGTGATAAACCTTAGACAGTCCAGAAGCTGAGAGAGAAGATAGTGAGTACTCAAAATAGACTGCAGTAAACAGCATTACAAGAAAGTGAACTTTTATAAGATAGTGTCTTAAGGGCAAAAAAACAGAAGGGTGATAAGGTTGGAGTTAGAAAACACTGGAATCACATAAAATGAGGTATAAAGTAATACAAAAAACTGCTCCATAAAGCATGCATCGATTCACCTGCGTTTCAAGTCCTAAGTCAACAATGACTCACCTCACTGGTTTTAATTCATCAGGTACCCAACCTGGCAAAAACAATAAAAATAAGCATTTTTTTCAGTGGGCAATCCCATACACCCTTTGGTTAAATATAAATTGAGTCCATGGTTTTACAAACACAGAGAACAGATACAGTACTATGAAGCATTGATTCCTTCTATGTCACAAGTAGAAACTGCATCATAAATAGGTTCATAGGTTCATAGGTTCATAGGTTCATACTAGGCTATCTGCCCGAGGGCATTTACAAGCCTAGCCCATTGTTTTGTGGCTTATGCCACCCCTTTAGTATGGGGAACTAAAGCCATTATTTTGCTGTGCCTCTGTCGAGCAATGACACTGAGGTAATCCCTGGGGTATATCTGCGATCTCCCATCCATTGGTCAAGATTTCTCTTGAACAAGGCCAGCGAGGTGCTCTGCCTCACATGTACCGGGATTTTGTTCCACAGCATAGGGAGTCTTTGGGTGATGAATCTATCCCTCCAGCACGTCCTATTAATAGTCGTGTCAAGGTTTAAGTCTCCCGCCCTTGTGGTCTCCCGCCCTTGTGGCTCTGATGGATCTGGATTTTTTGAGGTGAAGCATATTCATCAAATCTGGGTTTGAAATGGCCTTGTATGTTAGGCAAAGGTCACCTCTGAGCAAGCGGTAAGCGACTGAGTAGAGCTGGAGTTCTTTCAGTCGGGCAGCATAGGACAGATTTTTGAGACCCTTTATCCTTTTGGTGAGGAACTTTTGTGGCCTCTCCAGCTGCTGCAAGTGTCGGGTCAGATACATTCCGAATGGGGCATTGTACTCAATCATTGGTCTGATGAGTGATGAGTAAAGGGAGACTATGACCTCCCTTGATCTAGATGAGAAACCCTTCATGATAAGGTGGGCAATGTAGAATGTCTTCCTAACTACTTTAGCTGCATGGGTGTCGAATGACAGACTACTATCAACCTGGGTCCCCAGGTCCCTGATAACTTCTTCTGCGCTCAGTGGATTGCCACCTATTTGGTAGCTAGGGGTAACCTTGTTTTTCCCGAAGGGTATGACTATGCATTTTTTGGCATTTAACTTTAGGCCGTGGCTCTGGCACCAGTTATCCGTTTCTGTGAGACCCTTCTGAAGGATATCTGTGTCAGATGTGTTTTCTACTATGGCGCCCAGTTTACAGTCATCTGCAAACTTTGTCAGCCATAACTCTCCTGTGTTTGCTTGTACTTCGGAGAAGTAGATGCCAAACAAGAGTGGGCCCAGGACTGAGCCCTGTGGGACACCACTTGTGACAGGCTTTGAGTCTGACATGGCGCCAGCAACTCTGACCCTGTGGGTTCTGTCACTCAGCCAGTTTGCAACCCATCTTGTGATGTATGGGTTGACATTTAAGCTGATGAGTTTTTCAATGATACCCGAGTGGGGTATTGTATCGAAGGCCTTAGCCAGATCGAGGTAGGCTGTATGGACTGCCTTTCCTCATCAATGGCTTTGGTGACTGTTTCGAAAAAGTCAACCAAATTTAAAAGGCATGATCTGCCTTTGACAAAGCCAAACTGGGTTGGATCCAAAGTCTGCAAATTCCCTATGTCATTATTTATGAGGTCCATTATGATCCTCTCCATGGCTTTGCAAATAAGGCTTGTCAAGCTAATGGGCCGGTAATTTCCAGGGTCGGTGGAGGCACCGCCTTTGTGGAGTGGTACCACAGTTGCAGTGCGCCACTCCCTGGGTACGTATCCAGAGGTAAGACTTTGATTAAACAGCTGTCCTAGCTGTGGGTTTAATTCCTCATTGAGTTCATGGAGCACACAGCCGGGGACACCATCAGGTCCCATGGATGCTGTGTTTTTTGCTTTGGAGAGAGCAGTTCTCACTTGGGCGCTGGAGATGTTTGGGGGGCTGCAATCGTTTGGTATAGATATCTCTCCTTTTGGGGGGGAGAAGTTTGCACTGAACCTGTCAGCCAGTATGTTGGCAATGTCTGTAGGATCAGTAATCTTCACATCATTTTGAACTAGCTCTGAGCATATCTGGGAGTTTCCTCCCAGGTTTCTAACATAGCTAAAGAAGGCCTTATGATTGTCTTTTGAGTCTTTAGCTATTTTTCTCTCGAAATTTGCTTTGGAAGATTTTATGAGCGCTCTTAGTTTTTTACTTATAGTGATCAAGGGTGTCTTACCTTTTAAGGATTTTGCTCTATCTTGTGATTTTCTAAGTCCACTAAGACTTTTAATTTAGTGACTAAGGAACTGAAACCTTATCCAGTGATACATTTCCATGAGCAGGTAAGCCACAAGTATTATTTCTCCTGGTTTAAATTTTGCAAGTCTTTCAAGTTTCTAATATCTTGATGGAAATGTCAGGGTACCAAAAGAGTTCATGAAGCTAGTACTGTTTCAGTCTTTGATGTTAGCCAAGACTGCTATTCTAAGCACTCCAATGTGCCCAGAATTGCCTTGTTCTGCAGTTTTTACAATGTTATGTGTATTGGTAGCATATCTATGTATGACTATAAAATATTTTTTATTAGACCCATTGCTCCTACTACTATTGGTATTGTCTGAGTATCTTTCCTCCACATTGTCCTCATTTCTGCCAGAAAATCCTGATTTTTATGACTTTTTATCTCTTTGTACGTAGGACACTGTAATCACTGGGTGTCTCAGTTTTATTGATCAATGCTACTTTTGCCTTTCATCCACTAGTACATCTCGTATTCTCATATCTGTTTTTTGAACTGTTGGCATTGGTTGATCCCATGTGATATACACATCATTCTCTATAATGCTTTGTAGTTCACTTTTCTAATGCCTCTTAGCTACTTCTATATTGAAGTGTTTGCACAATCCCCATTGTAGTGGTCTTACCATGTTATTATGCTTCACGGTATATAGGACCCCTTTCCCATGAGTGTATCACACCCAGGAACAAGATGTGCAATTGTTTACAGTTCTTTTTTCACAGATCTGGCGTGTGTCTGTTTCTCCCACCTTTTCAATGGATTTTGTAAAACAATGTGCATGTAGTTCATTGTCCTAAGTTGGCATTAACCTTTCATCTTTTGGTTTTCATTCACCCCTCTTTAAAAATTCTTGCATCAAATTTTGGTCAACATGAGGTTGGTTCAGGAGATCTCTGTACTTGCTACTATATTTATGGATTTTCCACATTTTGTTTCCTTCTCCTTATATTCAATGTTTTTTTTTTTTTTTTGTTAGCATGTTAATTTGCCGTCTGATATTTTGTCTACTAATAGTTTGGTTTCCATTCCCACTTTACAGCAAAATGCTTCTACTAAATTAAACAAAGATAATCTTAGTAAAATAGCAAATAAAAAACCTGTGGTAGAGACAACCATGCAGCGAACACAGTCACGAACAAACCCAGTCAGCGATAAAATATAAAACACTTTAATGGTGTACACAGGTGAGCGCTTTCACATTTGCTTCATCAGACCAAGAAACTCCACCACTGAGAGCCACACCTTATATAGTCTACAGCTAACTGTGATGTAATAAACCATATAAGGTAAAATAAACAAAATATAAATTTTGTACATCATATATATAGATAAATAAATGTGCACCAGTGAAACTTATAAAAGCATAAAAATATGGATCCCAGACAATAAAATAAAAACTAACACTACTTAGTGTACACGACTACACTCAAGCATATATAAAAAGGGGATACATGCATGCTGTTTGATAAAAATTAATAAATAATAAATGGTCCCCATATGTCAAGAATATTATACCATGACTAATATACATTAATAAAAATATCTAAATTACTAATAATATGTATTGAAATCTAGCATAGAAAACCTGAATGAAATGGAAGAGGCCATATATAATGTCAAAGGAGCCATATCACACTTAAATACTACTACATATTAAATAAATATATAAAGAAATGCTCATGGAAACAGGCAATATCGGAAAAATGCAAAACTAGACGTCAAGATATAATGTCTAGTATTGAGACATCTTAAAAAATGCTAATAATATTATGTTATGATAACTAACATAAAAATCTATAAACACTGACATCAAAAGACAATACATATAATATTAAAACAGTCATGTCACTCTTAAAGAATGACAAACTGTATATAACAAACGAAACAGTAAAGGGCTAATGTCTAAAATGTTTAGTCCCACCATCATCAAAGTCTATCTATGGGATTTCAGTATGGGCTTGTGAGATGCCCTCTCATTTAGCCCCCTACCCCTACTGGCTCTAAGCTTTAGTATCCAACTAACCTCCTTTTTCTCAGTACCATTTCTAATGTCACCTTGTCTAATAATGGGTAGGACTACATCTATGACCATAAAAGTAAAAGCATAGTCATCACCTGAAGTCATGACGTGTTTAGCTAAAGCATTATTGACATAGTGCACCCTAATAGCATAAAGATGTTCCCTTATTCTAGTACAGAATGTTTTATTGGTCTTCCCAATATAAAAGGAGGAGCATAGATTACACTCAGCTAAATAAACGACATGTGCAGTATCACAGTTCGCATCTAATTTAAACCTATATACCTTGCCAGTATCTGGATGAATAAAGCAACCACTGGTATTAATAAAACTACAAAAATGCCATTGCCCACAAGGGGTAGTTTTTGCAGTGCCACTAGGAACACTTCTATGTATAGTCTGGCATAATATTCTGCTAGGGTTAGGTTTATTCTTAAATCTAAACATAGGTCTTTCACCAAAGATATTCCTAAGGTCACTACTAGTAGTGAGGATCTTCCAACGATTGTTAATAATATCACAAATCGCCCCATTATCAGTAGTATAAAACATGGGTATCTTAACACCCAGGGGTTCTTGCCTCATTACTCTAGTAGGTATGACCTTATTAGAAAAATATGGGCAGCTCTATCTTCTCTGATTGAATCAAGGTCAATGAGGCCTCTTTCAATCTTTACTTTGTTGTAGCCTCTAACTAAAAGTCTGTCTTTAAAATCAGCCAACTCATATTGGTAACCTGCATCTGTAGCATTTAGTCGTGATATCCTCATTCCTTGCCCTCTTATAATATTCTTAAAAATATAAGGGGAGTGCATACTATGCCTATGTAAAAGAGTTTTCCTATGACATGTTTTCCTAAAAACTCCAGTATTAACATAGGCATCCATGACCTTTTCTACAAATGCATCCAAATATTTCATATAAATATTGGAATATTTGTGTGTAAACTTGAGATAATCTGTCATTCTATTTATATTGAGTACAAATAATTCTAGATCATCTGCCTTACCATTCCAAATTAGAAAAACATCATCAACAAAACGATGACAGAACAACACATGTTTCTTAAACTCGTCAGTGTTAAATAGACTAAAAGTAGAGATTGATACAAGATACCCATGTTTTATTCTACTGATAATGGGGTGATTTTTTATATTATTAACAATCATTGGAAGATCCTCACTACTAGTAGTGACCTTAGGAACATCGTTGGTGAAAGACCTTATGTTTAGATTTAAGAATAAACCTAACCTTAAAAGAATATTATGCCAGACTATACATAGAAGTGTTCCTAGTGGCACTGCAAAAACTACCCCTTGTGGGCAATGTAATTTTTGTAGTTTTATTAATATCAGTGGTTGCTTTATTCATCCATATACTGGCAAGGTATATAGGTTTAAATTAGATGCGAACTGTAATACTGCACATGTCGTTTATTTAGCTGAGTGCTATGTTCCTCCTTTTATATTGGGAAGACCAACAGAATGTTCCGTACTAGAATAAGGGAACACCTTTATGATATTAGGGTGCACTACGTCAATAATGCCTTAGCTAAACACGTCATGACTTCAGGTGATGACTATGCTTTTACTTTTATGGTCATAGATGTAGTCCTACCCATTATTAGACAAGGTGACATTAGAAATGGTACTGAGAAAAAGGAGGTTAGTTGGATACTAAAGCTTAGAGCCGATAGGGGTAGGGGGCTAAATGAGAGGGCATCTCTCAAGCCCATACTGAAATCCCATAGATAGACTTTGATGATGGTGGGACTAAACTTTTTAGACATTAGCCCTTTACTGCTTCGTTTGTTATATACAGTTTGTCATTCTTTAAGAGTGACATGACCGTTTTAATATTATATGTGGTGTCTTGATGTCAGTGTTTATAGATTTTTATGTTAGTTATCATAACATAATGTTATTAGCATTTTTTAACGTCTCAATACTTGACATTATATCTTGACGTCTAGTTTTGCATTTTTCTGATAGTCTGTTTCCATGAGCATATTTTTATATATTTATTTAATATGTAGCAGTATTTAAGAGTGATATGGCTCCTTTGACATTATATATTGCCTCTTCCATTTCATTCAGGTTTTCTATGCTAGATTTCAATACATATTATTAGTAATTTAGATATTTTTATTAATGTATATTAGTCATGGTATAATATTATTGACATAAGGGGAACATTTATTATTTATTCATTTTTATCAAACAGCATGCATGTATCCCCTTTTTATATATGCTTGAGTGTAGTCATGTACACTAAGTAGTGTTAGTTTTTATTTTATTGTCTGAGATCCGTATTTTTATGCTTTTATAAGTTTCACTGGTGCACATTTGTTTATCTATGTATATGATGTACAGAATTTATATTTTGTTTATTTTAACTTATATGGTTTATTACATCACAGTTAGCTGTAGACTATATAAGGTGTGGCTCTTAGTGGTGGAGTTTCTTGGTCTGATGAAGCAAATGTGAAAGCACTCACCTGTGTACACCATTAAAGTGTTTTATATTTTATCGCTGACTAGGTTTGTTTGTGACTATGTTTGCTGCACGGTTGCCTTTACCACAGATTTTTTATTTGCTATTTTACTTGTACATTTTTTCTGTGGAGAGGCATTTATTCCTCTGTGTGTATCATTTTATATAAAGATAATCTTAGGTTTCTTCTCCTCATATTTTATAACTTTCACTATGTTTGGATCTGAAGAGTTTAACAGATTCTTATGCAGTCACACAATTGCCTATCTGTACATGTAATCAATTTCAAGGAGGACCATGCCTCCTTCACAGTGAGGAATATGCAATCTTGGTATACACTGACTTTTATGTATCATCTGATAAGTATGAAGATTCTTTCGTGTTTTCCTGTCCAGTCAATCCAATCACTTTTGGGGCCAGTCGATCATCCCAAAACTTTTAAGTTAAACATAGGAAGAACAAATTGATTTATAGTCTGGACTTTATTCCTATATGTCAAGGTAGTTTTCAGCATCAGTTTAAGTCTATTTAGCTTTATTCACATTTATTCAAGTTTTATTGTTGACCCTTCATCTATTCACGCATATTTGTACACTCCCTCCCGTTCAAGTTCCCTTATATCATATTCCTCTCCTAAGTTGCTATTTTCTTGGTGTTGCAACTTTCCTTTTTTAAATGTTGCTTTTGCACATTTATCCAAACTAAATGTTATTCTTATATCATCTGAGAAAGTTTTAACCATTTGTAGTTTCATGAAGTGCATTGTGGATTTGCAGGGTAATAGGTAGGAAGGAAACACTTAACTGCACAGATACTATATGTAGAAATGCAAACAGAACCTAGAATGACAGATAATTAAGTGAGGGTGCATGTAGGTGAAGGGAGTGCATTTCTTAAAAATTAATTGTAAAACATCCACAACTCATATTAATGATGAGAAAAGAAAGAGGGGCAGCATACAACTTATGGGGCAGACAACAATGTTATCATAGAGTGAGAATCAGATATTGTAAATAATTTATCTGATTCATTTTTGCAAGTAGGAAAAAAAGGAAGTAGGAAAAATGGGAAGTAGTTACAAAAGAGTAGTAATAATAAATGGGGAGGAAATGGATCAAAGAGTACCATCTAAGGTGAGACTTGAAAAGGAAGTTCATTGCTTCCCATTTTGGGTGTTTGTTAATGGATGCTGATTTTTGGACAGCTTCTTATGAAATATTTTTTAGAAATGTATGTCTGTTGTGTTAGTTCATAGTTTCAATAGTGATTTAGGTATTTGTACTAAGGATGGTTGGGATTCAAAACAAATCCTGCTTCAAGCATAATCAAATGTATATGTATTAATTTAAGTTATGGTTGATGTCATCATCAGCTTTGTTAGCCAATGACTGACTGCCTAACTGCTACAGTTATTGGCTGCACTTTCTTAACTATCACACTGAAATTCAAATCACAACTTTCCTTCTTCCCACCCACCATTTTTCACTGGCAGTGCTCCATACCATAAATCCTTAACTTAAATGACATTTTTAATGCAGTGTAATAAAGCTTTCTGGAAGCTGAAAATGTTTCTACACTGTTAGCAGTTTTGCAGGAAGGAATGAAATCCAATGTACCTGGCACTTAATTCACCAATGCTTTTCACTTACATAAGGAATGTGGTGGTAAACTGAGTTTTCATGGTTACTTGAGGTATTCAGGTTCACAGATTAAGGTACGTTTTGATTTTTACAGAGAACCCTTTTTTATTTATTTGGGGTGCTTGAGTAATAATTTAAAGGAAAGTACAACAGCAGCTTCACACAGCATGCCTTTACAACTGCAGTGCTGCATAGACCTCTCAACCATACTAAATCCCTCAGTTTTTACCAGTTTTGAGGTCAAAATTAAGGGGTGCTATGAATTCCCGAGTGGCCCCTTTAATTTCCAAATTTCCCAGGTTATCAAATTTTGCTGACATTATCACATGCAGGACCGGACTCAATGACATCATCGTCATGAGCAGACTGCCAGCCTGTGAGAAATTGGCTGAGGGCTGGAGGGGGTGTGTCTGTGTTTATTTTGCATACAGCAACCAGCAACATGTTGAGTCCAGTGACAGTCCCAGTCACAGTAAGCTATGGATTCAACCTTCTTCTTCATCATGCCGTTATTATGGCTGGATTACTGTTGGATGCAGGATGTTATCGTTCACTCACTGTAACTTTCTAAAGTGCTGTGTAGAGGAATCTGTATGGCACCCACCCTGTTGCAGAAGCTATTCAGTAAAAAAGCCAACCCACTTTTGCCTGGTACAGGCTCAAAACAAAGGAGTAGAGTTCAGGTAATGACTGCTGCTGCAGACAGAGTAAAGAGGGAGGGAGTTGCAATGTGGTCTTTTTCTAGTATGTGTTGAAATAGGACCAGTTTTGGATACCCTAGTAGGTTTAGTTTCCTGCAGTTGTCCGGTATATGAGAGCAGTTTTAGCTAAATGTTGCATTAGAAGTGATATCTGCATAGTCCTCATTTTACACCAAAAAAGGTTTCTGCGCCCTTTTGTGTTAAGTCCTTTGACCCTGTTTTCTAGCATATTAATTGTGTGCAATGCATTCAAGTGTTACATATTTCTTTAATTTTGGTCAGTAGTCTTATGGATAGCACTGTTTATGCCATGATAAGTAGCTGATGTTAAACATTGGGTCATTGTTTATGCAAACCTACCACGGATCACAAGCACTTGTTGGTTTGCTGTACTGGAACCTGGATGTCCACTGTACATGCAGATTCAGTGGTGCTTCACCCGCCAACTTGTTACTGCCAGGTAGTTGTAGTTAGTCTGTTGCTACTAGAGATGGTCATTTCTGAATGTGTGCAAGCTTTCAAGATATTTTTGCTGGGGATGTGGTTTCCCTTTATTAGTAATGGGGATATGAGATGTTTTGTTAACTAAGTGGTAATTCAGTGGCTTATATGAATACCCTTACATTTTCATGACATGGGAGAATTAGGTAATTTTTAAAGGAAAGAAAGCAGTAGTGATGAAAAACTGTTGAGAGGGAAACCATTGTCTTTTGAAAAGTCTTAATTCTTGTCCTTTGCTCTACAAGTTTAAAATTTTATTTTGTTGCGTTCTTGGCACTCAAATTTGTTGATTTTTTTTTTAAGCAGTACTACCTGTTTGATGACAGTGAATTTGTTGGTTTTATATAGTGTGTGGTTTCTTTGTCGGTATAATAAGGTTGAACAAGGTAAAGGCACAAACCGACAGGAAGTATAAGCATAGATTAAGTAGGGCTTCAGCAGAGTAAAGACTGGCTAAAAAGTCTGTACAAAAATAACACTTACATGGTAACCAGACTGTTAGCATAAATCATACCTCTCAACTGTACAGATTTTCACAGAATGTCCAGATTTTTGCCTCCTATCTTTGATCCATTTTTCATAAATGTGTGGTTTTCTGGCAAATTAGTGGCAAATCATTAGATTAAAGTTAGAAAATAATGATAGACATTTGAGTTCACACCCTTCAGAAAATTCATGCTAATGCAAAACCTGTTATTGTATCAACTTTCTAAGTTTGTAAGAGCAGTATTTAAAAACTGTCCCCATTTTGGGGCCTTTGTCCCACTTTTGTTTATGGCTTTGTCAAGCTTTCTTGCTCTAAGAGGTTGAGAGGTGTGTGTGTGTGTGTGTGTGTGTGTGTGTGTGTGTGTGTGTGTGTGTGTGTGTGTGTGTGTGAGTGTGTGTGTGTGTGTGTGTGTGTGTGTGCGTGTGTGTTTGTGTGTGTGTGTGTGTGTGTGTGTGTGTGTGTGTGTGTGTGTGTGTGTGTGTGTGTGTGTGTGAGATTTACTTAATGACAGCTTTGTGTGTGGGCATGCAGGCATTACAGAGCTTCACTCTGTTATTACTTTTATTTTACTTAATGGCAGTCTTTAATGATTTTACTTAATGGCAGTCTTTAACGGCATGCAGGCATCGCAGCTTCCAGTTTTTGCTTCTATCAGACTGTGTTATTTAATGATACCTAATAACTATGAACCTGTTATTAGTTTGCCATCCATTCTCTTTTGCAATATTACTAGTTTATTTTTGTTTAATCTAACGTAGGTAATTTATTCCTCAAGGGCAACAACAGGCACTTTATTTGTAGAAGAAGCAATGAAATATAAAGTTATTTGCTAGCAGCAACCTCTTCATTAGATACAGATCTTACAGCTCTCTTTAATGTGGATTATTTATATGATTTTTACTTCTGCAGAGATTGTGCTTGGGCCATATTTTGGTTATGTCTTCAGTTTATGTTTGAATGTTGGTATCCCACAATTCCATTGGAGTGGGTGGGGTTACACAATTATGTATGCAAATGTTATGTTAACAGATTTGTACCTATTTTTCATGGGCCTTTGTCCAGATTTTTGATGTTTCCAGGTTGAGAGGTGTGGTGCTGCACAAATTCTCACTTCCCAAGGTTTGTAGTCAGTCAGCCATACCAGACATTACAGAATATTAAGATTGCCTGCTGTCACTTGCCTAGAGCAAGGGTTCTCAGATATTGCTCCAGCTGCTGTCAGTCAAGAACAGATCCAAGGACAGTTTTCTATTACGGGTACGGCTTTGGATAATGGCAAGAGTGAGAAACATTTATGAGAACCATGGCAGGAGAGGATGCGCCAATGCATAGACAGTGAAACACTCACTAGTTAAACATTTCTTTTTTTTAATTTTGTTTTACTTATTTTAAAACTGGTGCATGTGAATGTGTGTGCAACTGTACGTTTGTGCAACAATGCATATGTGTGAATGTATTTGTATGCAAGTGTCAGCCCGTGTGCGACTGTTGGTTAGTGATTATGCAAATGTGTGACTGTGAGTATGCGCAAATGTGCGAATGAGTGAGTGCGTGCAGGAGCAAGGGGTAGAATACTCAGATGATACTGATTTTGGCAGAGCACCCATTATTTTTGCCTCTTATGTTCTGAATAGATTTTATCATTCCAGGTAAGCCCTAGAAATTGCTTGTTTGCTTAGGAATTCACCAGAGCCAGTGCTCCCTATTTACAAAGACAATTTTATGTAGGAGATATGGTTTTTAGTTAATGTTATGACAGCAGTAGATATTGATAGCATCCACTCATAGTGAGCTAATCACTGCTTAAAGCTTTTTTTTAAACATTTTATTTTTACTATATTGCAGGTGTGTGTGTGTGTGTGTGTGTGTGTGTGTGTGTGTGTGTGTGTGTGTGTGTGTGTGTGTGTGTGTGTGTGTGTGTGTGTGTGTGTGTGTGTGTGTGTGTGTGTGTGTGTGTGTGTGTGTGTGTGTGTGTGTGTGTATATTCATGGATATATATGTGCCACTTTCAAATCTTGAAATACTGAAATACCAAATTTCAGTATATCAAGATGAGAAAGTTGAAAACCTACCACAATGAAAAAGTAAAAAACTGATTGTCAAAATACTGAAACTTCATAATACTGAAGTTTCAGTATGCAATGCTCTGTTTTTCGATACAATCTCCACCACACAAGCAAAAAGCCACACATGACAATCCATCCTACAACAAAACACACCTACAAAACACACACACCACAAAACCCAAGAAATCTACATATAAGCATAGGGTATGCCCCTCCTGCACCCCACACCCCAGCTACTTATATATACCAAGTCTGAGGTTGCACTACCACAAACAACATAGCAAACCCACTGCTACTCACTGTACACATCCATTGCACACTTTCACATGTACACCCACAAAAAACACAGACACTACATATGTATGAATATCAACATTTGCGCACACACACACACACACACACACACACACACACACACACACACTCTCACCTACTTGACCTTACCAACTCCTAACACTTCCAAAAAGATTAAAAAATAAAACATTGAAACCTTTAAAAACACAAACTTGCCTATTTATGGATATAACCACACATCGGCCACCATGTCTAAACCCCAGAATATACTATCCCTTAAAGAGACAGAACACTAAAGGCTACACACCACACTACAACTACCGCAAATTTGAAAACCTAACATTCATTAACATGCAATTTCAATTAACTGCAGTTTTGTTATTTTCAAGTTCCAACTTAATGAGAGTACATCTACTGCCAGTGTTTTAAAACTGAAATCATATTTGGTATAACAACTGGGCTATCATCCTTGTTTTTATAACTTTATGTATCAAATTTATTTTGATATAAAAAACATATACACCATCAAATGTTTTTAGGTAGAATGTTTAGAGTATTATTAGTCTAGCTGATGTTAATTTTTAACATTTCTAATTTTAATACTTAATATATGTGTCAATTTCATTGGATAGGGGATTAAGGGTGGGGTATTTAAGAGTGCTGGATGTTATTTTTCATTGATTCTGATGAAGTACCTGTACAAAAGTGCTTAATCTTTGATATTGTAGACAGTAAATATTTTGGATATCATCTCCAGTGTGGCTTATCTCTGTTCCTGTCTGAACCCTGTTCCTGAGTGGAATATTTGTTATTTTCATCTCAAAATACTGAAATACGTTATTTCAGTATTTCAAGATTGCAAAGTGGACTCATATATATATATATATATATATATATATATATATATATATATATATGAATACATATATATAAAGAAATAGACACATCTAGGTGAGAGGGAAGAGATGCATAGCTCTCAAATATTGTTGACTTGACAAAGCATCAACAACTTTTGTCTCTTGTTTTGGATCTACTTCTACTGTCAGAGGTAATCATTATAGATCACTTGCCAGGAGATCTCAGTGCTTACGAAAGGTACTCATTTGAGCAAATGTTCCATATGTTCAGTATTTTTTTTTATTGCAGGTGTGCCAAAAGTGGTAGAATACTAGATAATAATTATCAAGTTACTGTTTAAAACTTTTTTACAACTTTTATTTATGTATTACAGTAGTGATTGTGTGATTGTCTATATGTACATGCAGCAGTTGCAATGTATTGCACTGTATGTCATACAGCACATCTTTCAGTTGTTCCTAATTTAGAGTTTCATACCTTTTATTCTTAAAAACAAAAAAGCATGCTGATGTAAAACCTGTTCCATTAATTTTTAAGTGAATCAACATAATTAAATATTGTCCCAGTTTGATTCTTGGCTGGAGTACCTTCCATGCAGAGTCTGCATGCCCTCCCTGTGTTTGCATGGGTTTCCTCCAAGTACTCCAGTTAAATCCTACATTACAGAGACATGCCGTAGGTACATTGGGTACTCTGAACTGGCCATAGGTGTGAGTGTGCATAGAATGTGTGGGGTTCAAGAAAAGCATAATATAAAAATATTGGTTAAGAAGTGATACACGTTATATGGCAATTTATTATTTAGAGAAATTTTAAACAGTTTGCACAGAAATTAAAGATAAGATAGTCTAATACAAACAAGAATTGCAGTATGAAGTGAGGGAGAAACAGGATTATGCTATATTTAGAGAGGAAGTCAGGGAAGAGAATTTGATAGCAGTAAGCAAGTAAGTGAAGAAGGGAGAGTAAGGAGGTGTAAGGAATGAAAAGGTACTTTTTCAAATTTAGGGATATAGTTGATCCTGGTTTTCAGCAAAAATAAGGCCAGATTTTAGCTAGGAAGTGTTTCATGAGCAGTTCTGAAAGATGGGAAGGAGGGTATAGACCGGATGGATACAGGTAAGGAGTCCCAGGCCTTAGCAACCTTGTACTAGTACAGGCAATGCCCAGCAGATTTGCTAGGTTTGTAGACAGAAAGATGTTTTTGGTCACTCGATTGCATTGACTGACAAGGAACATAGTTGTGTAGAATATGCTTTCATTTTATAAAAAGTTCAAATGTTAATACAGACAAAACAGTATAATTCTGGTTATATTTTATTTAATATTAATGTAGAAGTTAATTTTATTTTCATAAAAGAAAATTGCATTTTAGTTTCAATGAAGTTCAAATATTAATATAAATCAAACGCTGTTGTTATGATTATATTTTGTGGTGTTTAATATTTTGTCTGTTCTTCAATTTGTGTTTTAATGTTGGTATCCCACAATTCCCTTAAAGTGGCAGAGTTGCATTATTATGAATGCAAATTTTATGCCAATCAGCTTCCAGATTTTTGGCCAGTTGTACCTATTTTTCATGGGCCTTTGTCCAGATTTTTGATGTTTCCAAGTTGAGAGGTATGGATTGGTGGCCTGTTCCAGAGACTGAGACTTCGCCGAGAACCACATCTGTCTCTCCAACATATCCTGTTTATGTTACAAACAAAATGTAGTTTTTTTAATCTAGTACTTCTGATGCTAATTGCTTTGCAGATGTGCAAAAGCTTCATAAAAAAAGGATACTGGAATGCATTGTAAGCCAGGCAAAGCTCACCTCTCAGTAGTCTGTATGATACTAAATAAAGATTCAAGGCTTTGAGATGAGCAGCATAGAATATTGTGTTTACTCTCAGTGTTCTTTTCATAAGGAAACTTTGAGGATGTTCTAGTTGCTGCTTATGTCTGGTCAGGTACATACCAAAAGGGACATTGTACTCTATAATGAGTCTAATGAGGGCTGAGTACAGTGGTATCATGACCTCTCTGGACCTAGATGCCACGCCCTTGCTTATACGTTGAGCAACATAGAATAATTTTCTTATTACTTTGGACACATGTTGGTTAAAAGCTACATTGCTTTCTACATGAGTTCGCATATTCCTGACTAGTGAATCAACTTTTAAGGCTGTTTTATTGATGATGTAGCTACCCGGAGTGGCAGACTTCCCAAAATGTTTTCTTGGTATTGAGTTTTAAGCCATGACTTTGGCACCAAGCATTTGTCTGTATTAAACCTTCCTGAAGGGTGTTCTTATCTTGGGGGGATTCAATGATTACTCCCAGTTTGCAATCATCTGCATACTTGGATAGCTATAGGCCTTTGACATTGGCTTTGAAATCCGAGAAGTAGATGCCAAAGAGGAGTGAGCCTAGCAAAAACCCCTGGGGAACTCAACTGGTGACCAGCCTTTCTGGGGAGGTGGCCTCACTGATTCTAACCTCACATGTTGTGGACATATTTACATTTTTTGTAGCTCAGTTTACAAAGATTCAGATTTGTGAAACTGTACCAAATGTTCCTTCACAGACCTGAGAAATTACAAAACCAGCAAAGCTTGTTCTCATTTTACCTATTTAGATAGTGTTGTAGCACTGCTAATCACACATTCACCTTACTCAGGTGTGCAGTGTTGGAACAGTGTTTGACTAAATGAAAAAAACTGTCAAGATTTCCCTAGAAAATCATCCACAAAACAACTATGCCTGCAGTAATGTCATCATCTACGAGAGTCATTTACTTTAAAGAAACTTAGTTTGGATTACAGTCACTGTGACCTCACTTTTCCTGTTTTCTCTTTTAATTTAAAAAGTGGTACTACACTTGTCACATGTTTGACAATGTGCCCGCTTGATTATGAAACCTGAAAATAATTTCAAAAACAGCCATTTAGTTAACAGACAACAGCAGTTTTCTATTTTCAAGCAACTTGTTTTCTACTCTGTCAGCTCTGTTTTTACCAAGAGACCCATAACTGCATTCTGTGTTAACAATCAGTCATAAGACATTAAAAAAAGTTGCTGTTTAATTAATTGTAGATAGGCTTCTTCTTAGTACTATACATTGCACTTGCAAATATTTTGCTGATTAGAACAGATTTCTTCAATATTTATAATCAAATGTGTATTTACTGCTTATGCATTATTTTATTTAAATCTAAGTCATTCTGCCTACAGCATCACATTTCCCACAACAGATTTCTTCTATAACTAGATGTATGTTTATTGCTTATGTATTATGGTGTGTATGTCTAATATCCTGCCTACTGTATCATATATTTGGCTTGGATCCTACACTTTATCACCGTTACTGTATATGATTCATTATTGTACAAGACAAGTTGCCTATGTCTTCTTGCCATGATGTTGTTGAACTGTTACTATATGTCATTCATTAGTGCACTATGTAGGTGTTTCTCAAGGTTGTCAAATATTTATAAATGTTACTATACTCCCTAGGCCTTCACACAAAAAGGGCTACCATCAATCTGGGCAACACGATAATCAAAACATAAAAATACCTAAACAACCAGACAAACATACACTAGTGCTTTGGCCATGGAATGGCTATTCCTGCAGGGGTCACTAAGAGTTCACTAATATGAGACTATTACAAACTCTTTCTCTATTATACTTCACCAGACACAAACTGTCTGGATGTCTTCTTCTCTGGAAAACCTGTGACCATTTTCTATTGCCTTTTACCTGTATATGTGGTACCTAATCTCTTATCCCTCCTAATAGAATGTTTCACATATTTTATCAAAGAAAAAATAGTCTTGTGCTGAATTGTCCTGCTGTCTTTACTGTAGAATAGTTTCCATTCTTCAGCTGTCACAAAGTAACAGATTGTGATTCCAAATACTAATTATTCTTTCTAATTAATCTGCACATTACCACCCTGCTTAAGCCACAGTTTATTTTAAGACTACATCCCTCTGTGTTCTAACGTTTTATTATCACCTTTCTTTCTGTAGTGCATATTCCTGTATGTCTGTCCTGCACTGGAAAGTCCCCTGTTCAGTGTGTTATTTACGTCTGTTGATAAGGGTTGTTTCTTTTTTCACAGATACCATCTCCTTCTGCATTCCACAGTATCTGCATCTGTCTCTTGCATAAATTGCATATTTCTAGCTCTATACAGATTAAACTTGCAACATTCTTAGTTACACCTATAACTATCCTGAAAACAGGACTAAGTCTTAACTTGAACGGGTGGTATTCACTTTAATAAATATCACAGCACAGGAGTAGACTAAACACACTGTAATGGTCTCCATTCATCTTGTCTGGATGTACTCTTCAAATGAGGACATTTTGTGGAATTGCAGAACCTTTGAATATCCCTGTTAAAACCAAATGATCTCTTACATTCAGTGCAAACATTAAAAATTATTGTCAGCAGAGATTTCTTTAACAAAATACAACTCAGGAAGATAAAAATATTTTATTTTTCATGCACCTGGTTAGTATAAATACCTCCTAAGACAGGTGTCTTGGGAAAGGATTCTACTGTCCTGGTCTCGGTCACCCCCCAAAAGACACAGTAACACTTTTGAACCAATAGTTTATTATGCAGGATAAATTGTTCAATGGGAGACTCTCAAACTCTCACAGGTAAACATTGTATTTGTACTTTATACAGTTATACAAATTATTAATATTTATTGCCCAGAACTTTAATTCAGCTCCCGACAGAACGGTAATAACCAAGTAGAATGTAGTCATAACTACATAATACAGACGAGCATGGCACACAAAGCACCTAGTCATGCACTCTGCAACCTGTCTGATCTTAAGCTTTGGTACAGCTGTAACTTGACCCTAATCTTGTGTATATGGGTCTCTGTCATTAAAGAGTAAAGCTGGAGACACTCATGAGCTCTTCAGCATAACCAGTAGGAGAGCATTACTTCCTTATTCATGCAGTCAAACTCCTAGTAGGGTGGTCATTTCCAAGAAAAGCTCCTACTGCTGGAGTGACATCCCTACAATGATGCCTCGGTTCACTGCATAAATATGACCCATAATTCATATATATGTCACCATTCATGATCAGTCATCATTAAGGAAGACAATAACAGAAGGTTTCCATGTCACAGTTTTAGGAATCTTCAGCTTTTCGTTAAATCTTCATGATAACAGTTCCCAAAGAGGACCAGGAGTCATGCCTCACAGACTACAACATTTTGTTCAACCACTACAAGTCCATCTTCCCCAAATGTGTTCCACCACTGGCATAGATCCATATTATCTAATTTCTTTCTTGACTTTTTTATATGAACATTCTCGCCTAGTTATTGGCTCTATCCAGAGCCTGTACTCACAACCTTCGCACATCACAGCAACCAGCTATTTTAACACACCTCTATATAACCTACTTATCACTGTGGCTCAAAGAAGCACACTAACTTAAAATCATCTTGCTAGTATTATGTCTTTATAAGTCATAGAAATCAGCTGCTGCTTTGGTATAAGATCTAAACTGTTCCCCCTAAGGTAAGGGAAGCATCAAGTCATTCACATTTTGCAGCCATTAGGCACAGAGCTAGAGGCAGTTGGTTCCTGATACTAACCTACCTTCCTTGCCAGTGCAGTTTCCATCTCCTTTGATCTGCACCTACTGTCTACCGCCTGGGTGCACCCTTAACCTTATAATGGGACCAGACTAGAAAAAAATGTCTGTGAAACCATACTGCCCTGAAATAAGTGTGTGTGTGTGTGTGTGTGTGTGTGTGTGTGTGTGTGTGTGTGTGTGTGTGTGTGTGTGTGTGTACACACACACACACACACACACACACACACACACACACACACATATGAGTGTTATTGAGGTGGTTGGAGGGTGCAACCACCACACTGAAAAAAATCCAGCATAGCTGATCATATTCAACTGACTGAACATTGCTGGCTTTGTTTCAGTGTGAAATCATAAACAGCAGAGATGGGGAGTTTGCCCCTTCCCCACTGTACAACAATCTCTGATTTGGCATATATAATTAGCAGGGTGTATGTAAGGAGACATGCTTAGCTATAAAAATGACCGTTTTTATTTGTTTGGTTTTTTGTTTGTTGTTTTTTTTTTTTGATTTGACCAGATTTTGTCAATCTTTTTGCTCTCGATTATGTGAATATGCAACTAGCTGTCATATACTCATATACTTATACATATATATATATCTGTGTGAGTGTGTGTGTATACAAACACACACACACACACACACACACACACACACACACACACACACACACACACACACACACACACACACAAACAAGTAAAGTTGCGCATCTCAGCATTTACAAACTTGACACTAACACACCAACAGTACAAACCTCAGTCATTGATGAAATACACACAATCATACCATCCCTTACAATATTTTAGATGGGGCACCCCCCCATATTCCCATATCTTATATATGGTATATCCATGGTCACACAACAGCAAACACAATAAAAACATCACTGTAGTGCTGTAGTAGACTAATTGCATGTTAACTATAGTAATTTTCGATGAATGGTGCCATCGTTTTACTGAAAGTTACTCTAACCTTGACTATATAGGTCTCTACACACACACACACACACACACACACACACACACACACACACACACACACACACACACACACACACACACACACACACACACACACACACACACACATACACACACACACACACACACAGACATTAGAATACATGCTGTATTATGTACATATTTTCTAATCTGCTAATAATGCTATCCAAAATGGCCACTGACTAGGAGCTCCTGGTAGTGATGTACAGATTTTAAGACATCTGAACAGCTAGTTCATTCTAAGAAATGTTCTATTCCAGATTTAAGTCAGATTGGAAAGGTATGGCTTTGAAGTACTAATTGATATTCAGGGGCTTATTACTTTGATTCCAGGAATAGTAAGGTTGAGTGACCCAAAATGCAAACTAACATATATTAAGTCCAAGACTTTCATTATTCAGAATAGTCCCTTTTCTTCAAGCTATGGTGATCTCAGAGTTCGTATATACACATTTGACCCCTTGTTGGAGTATGCAGTGGGGCTTGATCCCCTTCAAAACACAAATTTAATGGAGAAAGTGATATTTGATGTTTGCTGTTCTCCATTATTTTTGGGCTTTTCTGTAATTCCAGGCGTTACACTTTTGAATTGCAACTATAGATCTATTTGGAACTTACTTTATATTGTTCCATTAACCAATTAACTTGAATCTGAATTGCAATGAGCATTCAACAATTTTCTTAAATTGATCCATCTCTGAAGAAAGATCTTCAACAAACAGCACACAGCTCTGCAGAACTTAACTTTAAAAATATATCAGCTCCATAATATGATGTCCACTATTCAGAAAGACTGTAGCATACAATGAGAGGTTTTGCAGAGCATGGTACAAAACAATGAATTCAAGTTAAGGACTTAAAGAATTCTTTACCTCATGTTGTTCACAGTCTAAAAGAATAAGAAGTCCAAAGTGAATTGTTGATGAAGCAAAATGAACAGTTATTGTATAAAGTAGTAATGGGAAATGGAGAGAGAGGGGGATCTGGGAGTATATGGAGTACCAGAAAACTGTGGTAAGTAAAATGGTCAACTTTCTGACTTCATGGCTCCCTAAGGTCTTTCATTTAAAAGAAGGTTTTGTCCATGGGATTGTCAGAGCACATAGGTCTCTTGTCAAACTGTTTATTATGCCAGCATCCCATCCTATGTCCATAATTGTAAAAGTTTATTTTTTTTTGAAAAATATATAGACCTTAAATCTCCATTGTCAACTCCCATTCAAACAGGGCGATAGTAATATTAAAGTTGATAATTAATTTTCCTCTGAAACTAGGAAAATGTTATCTTTGGTCAAACTATTTTAAAATGAGAATATCAACTAACATATCTTTTGTCCAAAAAGAATAAAAATGTTTTGAAAACTTCTAGAACGAAGAAGAAAGACTGAAGAATAGAATAACTATATAAAAGGTATGCAGTGCTGTTAATAATAATCTGATTCCTTTAAAGAACTTCATTTTTATAATGTTTAAATTATCTTTTTTCTTTGTTTTCCTAATCTGATTTACTTGAAATGTTTTTAGATAGTATGGAACCAACATAGATGTGTGTTTTATTACACAGGCTAAAACTAGTACTTTACAACTTACACACACAACATAATAACAAACCATAGTACTCATATTCTAAGACAAACAGGTCGCTAGTGATTTAAGAACATAATTTGCATATTTGCTTATGTTAATTATTCTTTATCTTCAATTTTCTAATGAAAACAAAACATTTTCATTGCATTTTAATTTCCAGCGATATGTGAGTCACTAGAGACAAAAGAGAATTTATTTCAAAAGAAAGTAGTTGAATTTTATATGTTAACTTATTACAGTGGCTCATGAGACATTCTGTATGTGAAAAGATTCTTCTCCCATCTGAGAGGTTCAGGCATTTGTAGGTATGTTGGGTCTTCAAGAATGTACCTAAACTGAACTGCAATGATATTTAAATAACATGCCTGTACTCCATGAAATGATGACGCTTAATCGAGTTATTTAATATATGTAAACTTTTTATTGTGAAATCACTGAGTTGTTGAGCATTTGGGCCTTGTACACTATACATGATTTTGCAGATATGGTTTTCTGCCTATGTGAGTATTTTAATCTCATGATGTTTTTATGTATTCTGTTGACTTCAGTGAAGTGGCAAAGGAAGATCAAAAAAGTTGCTTTGGGGATTTTAGATGTGGCTGATTAGTTCTGACTAAAACATTTTTTTCAAGGAATTTTACTGAAATATTGTGTGCAATTACAGCTTGCTTGCTATGCTATATGTTCAAGGGTAAAGTTATTGTCTGCTTGTGAGTGAGTGACTTTTTAATAGGACTACAAAGAGTGTTCCATGCAAATGGTTTGCTGACCTATACCTTGCAATTTGTTTTACTGATTTTGTGGAAGCTAGCTGCTTTG